>NC_053023.1:29383786-29541199 GCF_003073215.2 Triticum urartu | reverse complement strand
GGAACTCCGACGACCGAAGCGTGAAGAAGCGGTCGATCCCGGCGCTGTGGCGATGACCTGCTCGAACTACTCCTCGGAGTTGACGAAGAAAAAGCAGACGCAGCTCCAGGCAAGGGCCTGAACCGACGAGGTGGATGATGGCCACACGGACGGAGGAGGCTATGGCAACGACGACACGGGCAGGTGTGGGAGAGAGCGAAGCGGCGCGAGGAGAGGGGAAGTGGGGAGGCGCTAGGGTTTGCAGGGTGTCTGGCTCGGCCTTATCCGACAGGGGAGCCGTGGGATGGCCGGCACGCGTCCATCCGCGACTACGGCGGCCAGATGCGCGCCACGGTCTCCTGTGAACAGGAAGGAAGGAGAAGGCACGACTGGGCTGGGCCAATTGTGCACTGTGCACGTAGAGCCCAGTCCAATAGGTAAGTTTGTCCATTTCCCTTTCTCTTTTTTTATGTTAATCATTTTGTCTTAGTTTTCTATTTAGTTTACATAGCAAATGAGTTTTGCTTGGACTCAAACTTTGCAAACAATTACTATGCAATATTCTGGAGTGTCGCACAAAGTTTGGGGGCATTTGGAATTGTATAAGTATTTTTTTATTTTAAAAAGGCTATTCTTCTTTATTGTTGGACCACTTTATAACTTCCTAGGTGTTAATTGGTGACTCAAATGATGTTGACTTCAACGTTACAATTGGTCAGAAGAATTTTAGGATAATGCAAACATTTTAGTTTTACTATTTCAAGAAATATTATATTTGACTATATTTTAAATTTTGAAATTGGCTTTGATTTTTCTCGACTGGCAATTTGGCTTAGTTAAACATGATGACGTGGCCCCATTAGTGTGAGATCACTGTAGCATGATTCTCGGGGTGTTACACCCGCTTAGGCGCGCGGAGCACCTAGTCCGCCTGCTCCTCGGGGAAGCGGGGTGTGGGGCGCAGGAGCTGCTTGCGCCCGATCTGGAGGTCGGCGGGGCATGAATGGATGGCCAGGAGGCGGTGCCAAGCACGGCCGTGCGGTGAGGTCGAGGGGAGGGCGCAGGGAGGGGAGGAATACTGGGTCGGTGGTCACTGGCGTTTTGAGGAAGATCGTCAACACTGACTGGCTGGAGGTAGATGAAGGCGATCTGCCCGTTCTTTGTACATCGGACGGTGCAGAAAAAATGGACTGACCTATTTGCTTTCAGTCGACTGTTATTTTCATAGAATCCTGTAGTAATTTAGTGTGCCATGCATGTTGTAAAGCTATCATATGTCTCCCGTCATTTATTTCTCACCGACCTGATATCTGCTACCTTTACACTGTACTAATTGTGCACACACACTTCACCCATACTCACACTATTGTTTTTTTATGCATGGGTATTTCAGACTCTGACGCAGTGTTGATGAATGCAGAAAAGAAAAGACAGAAGTCGCTCCAGTGTAATTCGAAGATAAGCACTAAGCGTTCCAGCGCTCTAACGGGTGCAGTGTCAGTAGTTGGAGACAGTAAACGTAGCTCTGCAGTTGATGATCTCAATTGCCACACACAACCATCCCAAGTGCTTGCTTTAACTTCGCGCTGTCAAATGTGGTTGCATGTTGCATATGGTGTCTAGCTTGTATTGCTTCCAATTTGGTTAAATTGCATTTGCTTACTTGACACATTATACCTTTGATAATGGCATGCCTTCCTGTTTTCGATACATACTACATATGTCTATTAACCATGTTCGTACATCAAACTAATGCTCTTTTGTATCCCTCGTCAATCACTTATGATGAGACAGTCACCCGGGTGGGTTACTGTGAGACCCCATACTCGTTTAAAGAGTGCAATGTCATCCTCCCCACATGATTCTCATGAAACAGCAAGGCTAAATGAAGATAGTCAACGTAGCTCTCTAGTTGATCATCGCAATTCCCCCACACCACCATCGCAGGTGCTTGCTCTTACTTGGCAGTGTGATATGTGGTTGCATGTTGCATATGGTGTCGTACCTTGTAATGCTTCTAATTAGGGTAAATTGCATCTGCTTAGTTAACACATTATACCTGTGAATATGAGATGCCTTCCTGTTTTCGGTACATACTACGTCTTTCTATTAACCATGTTCTTACATCAAACTACTTTTCTTGTGTATCCCTCATCAATGCTCCTAATTTGTTAAATTGCATCTCCTTAGCTTACACATTATACATGTGAATATGACACGCCTTCCTGTTTTTGGTACATACTACATCTGCCTATCACACCATGTTCTTACATCAAACTACTGTTCTTGTGTATCCTGCATCTATCGCTTATGATGAGACAGTCACGCGCGTTGGTTAATATGAGACGCAACACTCTTATAAAGAATGCAATTTCATCCTCTCCACATGATTCTCAAGAAACAGCAAGCCTAAATGAAGATATTGAACGTAGCTCTGTACCTGAAGACCGCACTTGCCCTACACCACCATCACAGGTGCTTGCTCTAACTTCGCAGTGTGATATGTGGTTGCATGTTGCATACGGTGTCTAGCTTGTAATGCTTCTAATTAGGGTAAATTGCATCTGCTTAGTTTACGCACTATACCTGTGAAAATGACATGCCTTCCTATTTTTGGTACACACTACATCTATGTGTTAGCCTTGTTCTTACATGAAACTACCTCTCTTCTGTATCCTGCATCAATCACTTACAATGATTCACCTTTATGCGTTGCATATTGCATATTATTTCTAGCCTGTTGCCATGTATTGCTTCTAATTTGGTCAAATACATTTGTTAGGGCACCCTTTTAATTTGGCAGAGTGATATTGGTTTCATCTTTCATATGGTTTCTAGCTTGCATCGATTCTAACAAGTTCAAGCACCTTGTGCTTAGTTTACACTTTATACATCATACATGTCAATATGTCACGCCGTCCTGTTTTTCATACATATTCCATCCTCCTATCATGCGGCTGCCTTACATGAAAGTAGTGTTCGTCAGTATCATGCATCAATGAGTTTTGAAGAGCAAATTTTATTCCTTTTTCTTGTGGGTTTGACTTGACAAGGCAAAATCAAGAAAGAGGAAGGCGATGATGGTGGTCCTCTGCAGCAACATAAATGGAGCATCTGTATCGATTCTCCTTGTACTGATAGTGCATTACAAGGTCCAAGTCTCCGCTCCCCTACTCCACCATCCAAGGTGCTTGCTCTAACTTGGCAGTGTGATATATGGTTGCATGTTGCATATGGTGTCTAGCTCGTATTGCTCCTAATTAGTGTAAACTGTATCTGCTTAGCTTACACATGATACATGCGAATATGACACGCTTTCCTGTTTTTGGTACATACTATATCTGTCTATCACACCATGTTCTTACATGAAACTACTCTTCTTGTGTATCCTACATCAGTCACTTATGATGGGACACCTGTAAGTTGGCAGTGTGATATTGGTTTGCGTCTTGAATATGATTTCTAGCATGTATTGCTTCTAGTTTGATGAACGCCACCTATGACGAGACAGTTTTAACTTGGTAGAGTGATATTGATTGCACCTTTCATATGGTGTCTTGTAGTGTTTCTAATCCCTTTTTCTTATCGGTTTGACTTCACAATGCAAAATCATTACAGCTGAAGGAAATTAGTCCGGCAGTGGATGATGGTGGTCCTTCGGAGCAACTCAAACAAGGGGTCCCTACAGATTCTACTCCGCCATCCTCCCAACAAGATTCGCAAGACAACACAAGGCTGGACAGTCAACGTAGCTGTGTAGATGATGACTCCTCTACTCCACCATCACAGGTGCTTGCTCTAACTTGACACTATTATATGTGGTTGCATGTTGTGTATGATGTCTAGCTTGTATTGCTTCTAACTTGAATTGCATATGCTTACTTTACACATAATGCTTGTGAATATGACACGTGTTCCTGTTTCTAGAACATACATGTACATGATGAGCACATCTCCCCTACTCCACCATCACAGGTGCTTGCTCTTACTTGGAACTGTTATACGTTGTTGCGTTTTCCATATGATGTCTAGTTTGTATTGCTTCTGATTATGTTGAATTGCATCTGCGTAGCTTACAACTTATACCCGCAATGATTATTTACCCATAAGACACGCTATCGTACGTGTGAATATGAAATGCTGTCTTTTTTGTATATATTCCATCCTCCTATCCTGTGCTTGCCTTACATCAAAGTAGTGTTCGTTTGTATCATGCATCAACCAGTTATGCATAGCTAATTTTATTCATCTTCTTGTGGTTTTGACTTCATAAGGCAATATCAGAAAATAGGAAGGAAAAGAGTAAGTTAGGGGATGTTGGTTGTCCTCCGCACCGACGCAAACAGAGACTCTCTAGATTTTCCACTGCTACTGCTAATGAAGTTGAAGTCCCAAGTCTACATGATGAGTTCATCTCCCGTACTCCACCATCGCAGGTGCTTGCTCTAAGTTGACAGTGTGATAATTGGTTTCATGTTGCATATGTTGTCTAGCCTGTATTTCTTCTATTTTGATTAAATTGCACCTGCTGAGTTTATACGTTATACATGTGCATATGACATGGCTTTCTGTGTCTAGAATACACTGCATCTATCTATAATACCATGTTCTTACATCAAAGTACTGTTGTTGTGTATCCCGCATCAGTCACTCATGATTGGACGCTTTTAACATGGCAGTTTGATAGTGGTTGCATCTTGCATTGATTTCTACGTTGTACTGCTTCTAATTTTCCGAATCGCCACTTATGACAAGACACTTTTAACTTGGCAGCGTAATATTGGTTGCATCTTTCATATGGTGTCTAGCTTGCATTACTTCTATTTTCTTAAAAATTATTCTGCTTAGTTTGCACATCGTAGCTGTGAATATGTCATGTCGTCTTGTTTTTCTTACATATTCCATCCTCATACGGTTGTCTTACATCAAAGTATTGCTTGTCTGTATCATGCATCAATGAGTTCTGAAGAGTGATTTTATTCTTTTGTGTTGTTGGTACAGCTTGACATGGCAAAGTCAAAAAAGAGCAAGGAAAATAATATAGTAGGGAGTGCTGTTACTCGTCGGGTGAAACGGAAAATGTTCTGCCGTCGAGATTCTGCTGGTACTTATAGTGCAGTAGAAGGTCCAAGTCCACCGGCTAAATCTACAAACACAGTATCATCTGCTAGACCAGCTGCAGCATCTGCTTCAACTATACCAGCATCTCAACCATTTACTCGTTCGTTTGCTCCGGAACTGGCCAGCTCCCAAGCTACCTTCACACCTAACACTACTTCTGGAGCACTGCTGACACAACAGGACTTGGCAAGATCAGATGAACCTCATGAGCATCAACACCAAGACGGTACCTAACCGAGTCAAGTTGCAGTTGCATGCTCCTTTATATGTACTCTCACAGTTTGATGTACACTAACACTTTCCATATTCGTTGTTGAACTAGCACCACGGCGCAAGCGGAAACATACATCAGGGATAATGCTTGACAGATTAACAAAATCTAAAGGAGGAAGAATGGAGATCCATTTTGAGGCAGGTTTAAAAAGGCCACGTGATGCTACAGAGTCAGCCAATGTTTTAATAAAATACTTAGATCTGAAACTTTTAAATAAGAGAGATCCCTTACATAGCTATCTATTTACTTAACTACTCGCATGATCTTCACTTATATCTTTTTGGAGTAGTTTCTCATTTACTCTTGTGCTTCACTTATATCCTATGAGTAAATTTTTGAAAAAATTGAATGGCACGAAGTTGAAATCATATCATGCCTAGTGGTAGCTTCACATTGGTTAGAAAGTGAAATCTTTTGAGGCTTGACAATCACAATATTGGTCATACAAGCAATTCACAAATAATTAGTATAAGGAAGATAACTTTCACATGCAAATACACTATCATGGAAATCTTTTGTTATTGTGAGCCCCCATCAAAATATTATATGCCAAAATTGTGGACGTTGCACAAGGAAGACAACGTAATGATTTATGTTTGCTCATATTCACATAGAAGTTATATTGTCATAGATCCTTCAACATGTGGTGCTTGCCCCCCATCTTTGCTAGCAAAAAATTCAGCACCAAGTAGAGATACTACTTGTGCTTCCAAAAAAACCTTAAACCCAAATCCTATTTTCAAGTGTCCACCATACCTACCTAAGGATTGAGTCAGATCCTTCAAGTAAGTTGTCATCGGTGCAATAAGGCAATAAAAATTGCTTCTAAAAGTGTTACATCATTCAGTGTAAGAGAAAATTGAGCGTTGTACGAACTTATGATGCCAAAGCAATAAAAGCGATGGACTGCATAATAAAGGTTGCTATCATAAGGGGCAATATAACCTGACGTTCTTTTACACTAAGGGATTGAGCATACAAACAAATAAGCGCATTGCAACCTTTGCTTCCCACTGCGAAGGGCCTATGTTTTACTTTTCAGTATTTACTTTCATGCAAAGAGTCAAAGTTTTTCTCTCTATTCCTTTTTATTTTTCTCTTTTGGCAAGCATCATGTGGTGAGGAAAGATCTAGGCACATATGTCCATTTGAATATGGGTAGCATGAGTTATTATTGTTGACATCACCCTTGAGGTGAATACGTTGGGAGGCAAAACAATAAGCCCCTATCTTTCTATGTGTCCGGTTGAAACATTTTGCTCATGTGTATGCGGTGAGTGTTAGTAATCATAGAAGACTATATGATGGTTGAGTATGTGGAGCTCTTACTTAAACTCTGTTGAATAAGTTGAATTGCAATTGCTTGGTGACTGAGAACATAGGTTGTTGAGTTTCAAGAGAGTTCGTTGTTTGAACCTTAACATGTGAATTGGTTGCTACTATAACATGATACGTTTTATAAGAAAGAATTGTTGTTATGATGCTAGAAAAAGTGACTGAAATTATCATTGATCAAACCTATGCACTTTTCTAGCATTCACACTTCATAAATTATTTCTTTTATCATTTACCTACTCAGGTACGAGTAGGAATTAAGCTTGGGGATGCTGATACGTCTCCAACGTATCTATAATTTATGAAGTATTCATGCTGTTATTTTATCATTCTTGGGTGTTTTACAATCATTTTATGGCAACTTTATATCATTTTTGGGACTAACCTATTGACCCAGTGCCTAGTGCCAGTTGCTGTTTTTTTGCTTGTTTTTTACATCGCAGGAAATCAATATCAAATGGAGTCCAAACGCAACGAAACTTTACGGAGATTTTTTCTGGACCAGAAGGAACACAATGGCCCTGAGCTGCACCTCGGGGTGCCCCAAGGGGGGGGCACAACCCACCAGGGCGCGCCAGGGTCCCTGGCGCGCCCAGGTGGGTTATGCCCACCTCGGTGGCCTCCCGCACCCCCTCTTTGCACTATAAATTCCCAAATATTCGGAAACCCATGAGAGTAGACCTAGATCAGAAGTTCCGCCGCCGCAAGGCTCTGTAGGCACCGAAAACCAATCTAGACCCCATTCTGGCACCCTGTCGGAGGGGGGAATCATCTCCAGTGGCCATCTTCATCATCCCGGCGGCCACCACGATGAGGAGGGAGTAGTCCACCCTCGGGGCTGAGGGTTTGTACCAGTAGCTATGTGTTTGATCTCTCTCTCTCTCTCTTGTGATCTATATCATGGGCTTTGTTAATATAGTCGGATCATATGTTGTTTCTCCCCTCTATACTCTTTTTATCATGAATTGAATCTTTACCCTTCAAAGTTTTTTCTTGTAGGATTGAATATTCAGAGATGAGCACATGATATATGTCTTGCAATATGAATACTTGAGGTGACAATGAGGTATCCTATTGATTCACTTGATATGTGTTATGGCATTCAACTCGCGGATTCCCGTGGTGATATTGGGGTAATCTATGCATATTGGGGTAAACTTTGGGGTCTCTTTATAGTTCATTGTGTGGATTGAGTATTATGAATATGAATTTGCTTTGGTGTTATTCTAATACAAACTCTAGGGTAGATCGAACGGAAAAAATAGCTTTGTGTTATTTTAGTACGAACTCTTGAATAGATCGAACGGAAAGAATAGCTTTGAGATGGTTTCGTGCCCTACAAACAATTCCTATCTTTTGTTCTCCGCTAATAGGAACTCGGGAGTGATTCTTTATTGCACTTTGAGGGATAATCATACGATCCAACTATTTTTGAGAGGTTGCCTAGTGAAAGTACGAACCCTACGCCTTGTTTTTAAGCATTGCAATATCGTTTTTATGCCCATTTACTATTTGCTACATTGCTGTTTTTATTTATTCAGATTATAAAAATATATTTGTGCTATCAATATTACACTTTTATCACCATCTCTTCGCCGAACTAGTAGACCTATACAATTTGCCATTGTATTGGGTGTGTTGGGGACACAAGAGATTTCTTGTATTTGGTTGCAAGGTTGTTCGAGAGAGACCATCTTCATCCTACACCTCCCACAGATTGATAAACCTTAGATCATCCACTTGAGGGAAAATTGCTACTGTCCTACAAAACTCTGCGCTTGGAGGCCGAACATGAGTCTACAAGAATAAAGTTGTGTAGTAGACATCAAGCCCCGGCCGTCACTGAATACAGTTTCTGCTGCGGTTACGAAGGGCGTCAGAAGACAGAAAGCACCACCGGCGGGCTATGCCAAAATCCATGTTGATGCCGAGCTGTCAGCAAGAAGAGGCACGGCGGCTATAGTTTGGAGATGATCAGGACAATTATATGGGTAGCTCGGCACTGGTAGTGTGGGGACTCCAAGATCCGACGACTTTGGAGGCTATTGCATGTAGGGACGGATTGGTGTTTGATGTCTACTACACAACTTATTCTCGTAGCCTTGTGTTGGGCCTCCAAGCCCCCAGAGTTTTGTAGGACAGTAGCAATTTTTTCTCAAGTGGATGACCTAAATTTTATCAATCCATGGGAGGGGTAGGATGAAGATGGTCTCTCTCAAACAACCCTGCAATCAAATACAAGAAATCACTTGTGTCCCCAACGCACCCAATACAATGGTAAATTGTATAGATGCACTATTGAGACGAAGAGATGGTGATACAAGTGTAGTATGGATAGTAGATATAGGTTTCTGTAATATGAAAATATAAAAACAGCAAGGTATCAAGTGATAAAACGGAGTACAAATAGTATTGCAATACTTGAAAACAAGGCCTAGGGTTCATACTTTCACTAGTGCATTCTCTCAGCAGTGCTAACATAATTGAATTTCGGTTATTCAGTTAATGGAAAGAGATTATGCCCGGTTCAATATTTTTAACAATATTCATGTGAGGTATGTCTACAACTCCAAAAAAATCAGCTAAACTTGATGCATATTTAGAGATTAAAAAAAGAAAAATTTGAATGTGAATAGTGGCAGCTTTGAGTGAATAGTATTTTAACACTATTTACATCGGAATTTATCTTTATTTGTTTCTATTAATGTAACTTGAATTAGGAGCTGGTTTTTTTTAGGTTGTGCATCAAACATTGATGCGCGTCTGTAATTTTTTGAGAATGTTTGAACATGTATCTTAAAAAAATGATTTTATCAATCTTATCTAATGTGAGATCTCACGCAAGTCTCCCTCGGAGACCTGTTGGGTGCTGCCAGACCTGGAAGTGGCGAGTAGGCCGGCACGACACGTCAGAGGCCAGCCCACGCCTAAGCGTCTGAAGCATGGCATAGCCCGCTTAGGCATGTTTATAAGTGGGCCCCTTAGGCTCAAGCACGACAAATGTATTAAACGTGCCAGCCCGCAGAGCATGTCTATGTCTCGCGTTTAGCGAGTCGAGCTGGAAATCCCTATTCGCCGCTGGCTGCGGCAAAATGTCGGCCTACCCCACAGGGCAGCGCAGCGAGCGACAAACCTGGGCCGGCCCACTTATACATATTGCGTCCAACCGGTTTTGGGAACCTTCTAGAAGGTTTCCTGAACCGGGTTTTTCCCTGTATCGTTTTTTATGGTTCTTTTTCGGCTTTCTATTGTTTTTCTATTTCTATTTTTTCGTTTCTGTTTTTTTTTACTTTTTTGTTTTTTGTTTCATTTTCTTTTTCAAGTTTATTTTTCTTTCTCAGAACTTGTTCGCAATTTGTTTAAGATTTTATTTTTATTTCTTTTACTTTTCTTCTCTTTTTTTCAAAAAATATATTTTTTCTTCGTGTTCCTAAAAAATGTTCTCAAAATTCAAATTTGTTCTCGTTACACAAAAAAGTACAAAACTTTCGAAATTCAGAAAATGTACCAGATTTCAATTTTTTGTTCACATATTAAAAAAATGTTCGCGCTTCCAAATTTGTTCGGGATTTTTCAAAATTGTTCTCCGTTTTAAAATATGTTCTCAAAATTCAAAAAATGTTCGTACTTTAAAAAATTTTTCGTGCTTCCAAATTTGTTCAGGATTTTTCAAAAATGTTCTCTGTTTCAAAATTTGTTCTCAAGATTCAAAAAATGTTTGGGAATTGAAGAAAATGTTCCAGCTTTCCTAATTTGTTCACAAATTCAATAATAGTTCATGTTTTTTAGTTTTCTTCACAAGTTCAAAAAATGTTCTGGAAGTTTTAAAAAGTAAACATTTTTATTTTTTGTTCACAAATTCAAGAAATGTTCCCCGTTTTCAAATTTGTTCACATCATCAAAATGTTCCTGTTTTACAAATTTTGTACGAAAATTCGAAAATAGTTTTTATTTTGAAGAAAGTATTCATAATTTTGAAAAATTGACCGTAGTTTTTAGGATTTTTTGTGAATTAATGTTTAACATTAGTCTCTCTGGTATACATCTTTAATTGTCCAGCTGCTAATTGAACATGAGGTGGTCTTTGACGCGGTGGTTTGCACGGCAGGCCAATTGGTGCGAAGTCACGTGTTCGAGTTACAGCGCTAGCGCGATCTTCTTTTTTGCGATTTTTTCATCTCGGGAACGTGCCGTCGCCGCAGCGAGCGGCCTATAGGAGCTCCTAGTCGAACTTCCGACTCGCTGAAGCGACTTCCAATGCGCGCGAGCATACGGGCCGGCTCAGTTCACGGTAGTACAATGCCTCATTTTCTTTTTTCTTTTTCCACATTTTACTTCATTTTTTATTCCATTTTTTCTTTTATTTACACTCTCAAATATTTTAGACACACACACATATATATAGTAACGCTAAACTAAATGTGAGTGTAGAATAGCTTATTCTACACCCCAGTAACGGTACATACAAAATACAGTAACACACTATGTAAAATATAGTAATTTTCATAAAAATGTAGTAAATTACAAACTTCGATGATAACAAATATATTTTTCGAATTACTACATTTTGTACACCGTTTTACTAGATTTTGTACATAGCGTTACTAGGGGTGTAGAATAAGCTATTCTACACTCGCGCTTGTAAAAATATATATATGTATATACATATATTAATTACAAAAGAACACTTTAAATAATATTTTGAAAAATGTTAATCATCCATTTGAAAAATGATGAATGTGTATACAAAAAAAGTTAACCATGTATTAAAAAGATGATAAAATATTTTGATCATGCATATAAATTTTAAAAAAATGTTGAACAAGTATTTTAAAAAATATCAACCAAGCATTTAAATGTGCATCGGAAAAATGTTGACCAGGCATTATCTTTGTATATAAAAAAATGAAGACCATCCATTATAATTTTATATAAAAAATTTAATCAAGCATTGAAAAAATGTTGAACAAGATTTAAAAATTGTGAATCAAGAATTTGGAAAATGTTAGATGTGTATGGAAAAAATGGTTGACCATCCATTCGAAATCATATTAATCTTGCATTCAAAAAGTGTTGATCAATAATTTCATGATGCGGGGACAGGGTGGCCATCATGAAATTATTCTGCTCACCAAAGATTATGCTCCGTGCTCTCATCCTGTCCCACGCATGTAGATTGATGTTATTGATCAAGTCTGGGATTAGCAGTTCTAAGTTAGGGAAAGTGTGTATATTTCATTATTATATTTAGATTCAGACTGCAGCTTTTGATGTTGTACGCCACAAGCTTTTGATGCTGCAGGCAAAATTTCTTGTTTTGACCCTTTTGCAAAACTTATTCGAGATGTGACCCCGCTTTGCAAAATTTTTGAGATCTGACCCTTTATTACCGCCAAGGCCCCTGGCGGTAGGGTATAATAGCCTACCGCCAAGGCCCCTGTCGGTAGGAAACACCCCTACCGCCAAACAGGCTGGAGGTAGGCTGTACAACCCTACCGCCAAAGTGTCCGGCGGTAGGTGCGAACATGCATTGTGTTCCATACTTAGAAAAAAACAACCCTACTGCCAGAGGCCTTGGCGGTAGGTTGTTATACCCTACCGCCAGGGGCCTTGGCTGTAGGTTGTTATACCCTACCGTCAGGGGCCTTGGCGGTAAGAAAAGGGTCAGATCTCTAAATTTTTACAAAGCAGGGTCAGATCTCAAAAAAGTTACGAAAAAGGGTCAAAACACGAAATTTAGCCCCCTGTGCATGGGAATTGTTTAGGATCGCATCTGGAAGGGTGTCGCACTCGCACCAACAGGGATTTTTTTCGAGAACACCTCGAAAGGGGCAGGGGGTTCCTGCATTTCATTAAGAAGAAGAGAGTTCGTCCAGTTTATAAGGCAAACCGGATCTGAAAACCTAACATTCACGGCTAATCAGGGATAACCGAAAGAAACACACGCCGACCCCAGGGCCGCGCTCCAGTCGAGCCGCCGGCTCCGTCACCCAAGCAACCCATAGCCGACACCCAACAATCAAGACCGAAGCCGCCGCTCCGGCATCCACGCCGACCCCGAGGCCGCGCACCAGGCGAGCCGCCTGCTCTGCTGCCCGAGCAACCGGAGCCGACACCCTACAGCCATCTCTGGAGCCGCCGCTCCGACGAACAGACAGAAACCCCACACACCGACCCCGAGGCCGCGCACCAGGCGAGCCGTCAGCTTCGTCACCTGAGCAACCGGAGCCGACACCCAACCACCGTATCCGGAGCCGCCGCTCCGGCATCCACGCCGACCCCAAGGCCGCGCACCAGGCTGGCCAACGACACTGCCACCCACGTGACCAATGCCGGCACCCCTCCAAGACGACAAGATCCGGAGCCGCCGCTCCGACTTCCACGCCGGCCCCGAGGCCGCGCACCACCCGAGCCGATGACTCTCTCAGGCCAAGACCACTCCAGAACGATGCCTCCACGAAGGACCGCGACACCGGAGCGCCGCCATCATCCGCTCCAAGAACTGGAGCAAGGGTTTCCCCCGAAGTGTGAGAGAAGAGGTCGAAGGCCCTCGAACAACGACGCCTCCAAGAAGGTGTGCGACGCCCATAGGCGTCGCCGCCGCCGGCTGCGGCCAAGGCCGGAGCAAGGCTTTCGCCCCGAGCAGCCAAAGGAAGCCCTTCCCTCGAACCGGCACACGAGAGTCACCGCCTACCTGAACCACCACCAACCTCCAGAGCCCGGAGCCACCGATCAGAACAGCCTCGCCGCCGCCACCTGCACCACGCAAAGCCGTCGACAAGGCTACCCCATCTCCACTGTAGGAGCCAGAACTGGCCACGTCTGGTCAGATCCGAAGCCCCGCGCAACAGCAGCAGCCAACCCTCCAGCCAGCACCAAGCGTCCCTGGCGCGACCGACGGCCGACGCACTACCACAGAGCACCGACGCCCCCGAGCTCCAGCCATGGCGCTGCCCATGCAGCCACCACAGCCGTCGTTGCCAAAGAAGAGGTCCGGGGCCGCCGCCCCGGCGTCCAAGCACCACGCTCTCAGATCCGCCCCGCTGCAGCCGAAGCACATCCTCGCACGCTCGCCCCACGTCGTCGATCCCTGCCCATGACCCCAGGAGGCAGATCCGCGCCGCCGGCCTCAAGAGCGCCCGCGCCGCACCTCCATTCTAGCCGCCCGCGAGCAGATACGTGTCCGCCCGCCTCCAAGGGCCATCAGCCCGCACCTCCAGCGGCAGCCACCGCGAGGGCCAACGGCGCGCAGCAGAAGCCGCCCGTCCCACGCAGCCACCAGCCGGATCCGCACAGACAGGGCCGCCTGAGCGCCGCCAGGGGCCAGATCCACGCCGCTGGAGCCACCGTTGACTTGCAGCACCCGAGCCCCGTCCACCACCTGCGCGCGTGGGGAAACAAATCCCGCCGCCACCGGCCGCCTGGGGGCTTTGCCCGCTGGCTTGCGCCGGCGACGGCGAGAGGGTGGGAGGGGATGGGGAGTAGTGGTGGCGCCGGCGCTGGGATCCGCCAGTGCCGCTCCTAGGAGCGACGCGGGGGCTGACGATCAAAAGAAGGCATAATCACTACTCCTAATGTCTCAGTTGGTAGGTCGCGTTCCGGGTTTTATTTTCGTCCCACCTCACCCGGTCTTTTTTGGTACTTCTTTAGTACTTCCTCCCACCTCCCTCTCAGCCGCGAAAAACCAAGGAAAACCCCGCGATCGAGTCCCGCACACGCCCAACCTCCCGTCTCACGCTAAGCCGCATAGAACCAAAAAAAAAACCTCAAGCCGAGTCCCCCGCCCGCCCCCACGCACTCCAGGCCCTAACATCCCGTCGCACCAAGACAGACGAACCAAAAAAATCTACGAATAGTCCGCCGGTTATTTTTCGCTGGTTTTTATTTCGCCGCACCACTTTCGTTGGTTTTATTTCGCTGGTTTTATTTCGTCTCCCTCCCACCTGTCTTTTCGCTTCACCAGCCACATAAACCCATCAGATTAGTTACCATAAAAAAATCGCAATCAATCAAGTATTGATGATCAGATTAGTTACCATATAAAAAATAAATCGCAATCAATTAAGTATTGATGGGATATTTCCTTATATTGATGTGATTTCCCCTTTTTTATCATCAATCGTCTCTACTGCCTAAAAAATGCGTAGCTTTCCTTTTCGCTTCACCACCCACATAAACCCATCAGATTAGTTACCATATAAAAAATAAATCGCAATCAATCAAGTATTGATGATCGGATTAGTTATCGTATAAAAAATAAATCGTAATCAATCAAGTATTGATGGGATATTTCCTTATATAGATGTGATTTTCCCTTTCTTATCATCAATCATCTCTACTGACTAAAAAATGCGTAGCTTTCCTTTTCGCTTCACCACCCACATAAACCCATCAAATTAGTTACCATATAAAAAATAAATCACAATCAATCAAGTATTGATGATCAGATTAGTTACCATATAAAAAATAAATCGCAATCAATCAAGTATTGATGGGATATTTTCTTATATTGATGTGATTTTGCGTAGCTTTCCTTTTCCTGCCAACCGACCGCGTCCCGTCTCCCTACATCTGCCTTCGTTGCTCTGCCTCCCGCACGAAAAAAACCCTCTCGTTTGACCTCCCCCAAACCCCGCATGATGGAAAAACCCAGCCGCCTGCTTCCCCTCCTCTCGACCGCTCCATACGTCCAGATCGCGGCCCCATCCCCATCCTCCTCTCACGTCACGACGGCCGATGGACTGCCGCCACCACCCTCCTACTCTCTCGCTGCCGCCGTCCTCCCGCTCGCTCGCCGCCGCCGTCGCCACCAATCCCGGCGAAGGCGCCGTTGCTGCTATGTCGCCTCCTTTCCCCATCCAAGCCTGACCATGGCAACGATGCCCTCTCATGTGTCCCGCGGTGAGGTTTGGGGAGGCGCGACCACAATCCAGTAGGGATCTCACCGCGGACCCGTCCGCTGGGATGGGTGTTGCCTCCGTTGCGAATGGGATCGAAGGGAGGGACTACTTCGTCGTCAAGGTCGGTGAGGCAGCGGCCGATTGGGAGCCCGGTTGTGAACATGGGAGTTCGTCCCCATGAATGCGGCGGCCGTGGAGATTGGATGTGAAGCAACCCCACTTGCCGGTGGTGGAGGCTTGCCGTCCATGTGATCCTTTCTTCTCCCGGTATCCCCATTCCTTGCCTCCCATTACAAAAGCGAGCATAAATGAGAGCAGGGGCTGATTTTCATCACTTCATTTCTCATATTTTTAGTTGCTTTTTTGAGATTATACAAGATGCTCCCGATCTGTTTTGTCAAATTACTTGGATCGTCTTATGGAATTGACAGCCATCGCATTTTTCACCTCATGTTATTTCTTAATCCTTGTCCCACTAGGCATCCACTACATGTTTGGTAATTACGTGATGTTGAGGCGGCTAGGAGAAGCTCAGCAGCCAGATCAAGGGCTATCGAGATGGATCTGGGAGCCAAGCAATAGTTCTTCTGTTAAATTTTGGTTATTATCTTTTCTATTGTTACGATTGTGGGATGGTTGATTTTGACTCGGTTTAACATTTGCATTTGTTTCCCCAGCTTGTTGGCGTAGATGCGTGGCACTGCGGCAACTAATCAAGAGCGAGGGCAGTGCACATCAGAGCTACGCTGAATGTAGCGAGCCAACCACGAATTGGGTATGTTCACACGAGGGATGGGAGAGGAGAGGAACATTAACATTTTTCATGATTTGGATGAAAATTTCAGTTCATAGTTTCTCCGTACGTGGCAACACACTAACGGTACTCATGGGCTTAGGATGAAAGTAGCGCCAGCAGAATCAGTAGGTTGGATGGGAAGGCGGTTGTTGCCCTTGTCCCTTGGTGCTAGCCTACCGTGGTGGCCTCACTAACTTGCTCATTGCGAATACGAGTTCGTGGGGTCGCCAGTTGCTGCAGATTTGTTTTTATCACTTTTTACAATATTTATTGATGTATCCCTAACTCATCGAGTCATTTTTAGCTTTGATTTCCCATATACGCCAGCCTAAATATCCCATGGTCAGAATATGTGCATGGTTAGTGGACATTGTCCCTTTCTTTCTAATGTTTAATATTTTATATTGCCGATAGAAATAATTTTATCCGCTTGGTTTAGGAAGTGCACATAGGTAGGTGAACATATTTTGTAGCTCTTTCGGATGTAAAAGCATATGTTGCATAAGAAATTATTATCTTCCAAGCATACTCACATTTCACTAACAAATAGGGGGAGGTTCAGACTTCAGAGCAATGATAAAAAGGTTTATTCCTCACTCTTTTGTTGGAATTTTAGTTCCAAGTTAACATGATTTCTTATCCGCTTCATAAGTCATGCATCTGCTTAATTAGGTGATAAGTAGGGCTATTGTGGGGTTTGTTTAAACTCCAGCATAAGGAATTCTTGTTTAAGAAAAAAGACTTTTGGCTTCTTTAATTACAAATTGATTGCAACATCGTGTTAGTATGTGATTTCTCACATCTAGTTGTAATATTTGTGAAGACGTGCATTGCACGTGCACTTGGAAGCGGGCCCGTGGCCCGCGCCGGACGGCGCCGACGCTGACCCGGGCCACCTCCTCCATGTATTCTTGGAGCTGTGGCTAGCCGATTTACATGAAATTAATTCCCTCAGTTCTGGTGGCAAATATAATACACATAATCCATATTGTTATCCACTAGCGTGTGTGTGTGAAATAGATGAATTATGGTCATGTATCCAATAAAATGGATATGTGTGTGTGTTAGAGAGAGGGAGAGGGGGAGAGAGAGTGAGGAAGAGGGAGGGAGTGCGTGTGTGTGAGGATTTGATGGTAAAAATGTCGCTAATGTCGTAATATTGAACTCTTTAAGTTAACGTGGCCCCGTTGCAACACACGGGCGTTCTTCTAGTATCAATAACGCACTATATATGTAAGTAGGCTATCGATAAGGCAACGTCTTCTCGATCGACCAATCTCGCATGTCCGGCCCCAACAGGCAAACTGGACCTTAATCTACGTGTATGTATTGTTCTTACTATTAGTTTCATCCAACTTTGATCCATCGGCAAACTGATCTATATGCATATATTCCTGTGTTGCAGCTATATATAATAGCGACATGTGCGATGGTGGCCGTGGCAGGTTTACCAGAGGCCTGACGGGCGATGGACGGGAGTAACACTATTCTTCCATATTTTTTATCGCACCTTTTTTTAAAAATCGATCTCACCCTTTTGGTGCAAGAGACTTTAGCATCGGTCCATCGGATCGATATAAGCATTCAGTTCTTTCTTAGTTTTTTGAGAAAAAGCCAGTTGTTCATTCATTTGCTCAAAGAAAAAAATTAGATGAAAAGAAAAGAAAAGGAAAAAGGACCAGATGAAAAAAAATAGCACGGATATTATTTCCCTACATTTAAAATTGATTATATTTATTAATCAGTTGAAGTCTTGCCGAAGGTAGTATTGTTTTGCAATCCCCTTTTACAATGATGGCTCTTGTATTGTTCATATTCGTTGTGCTACAAAAGCATAGCTGGGTTTTTTGCTTAATTTTACGTTGTTTTCGTGTATGTTTATGATTTACCTGAGCACGCAAGGTTAACTATTGTTAACCCTTCCAGATCGATCATATTGCGATCCTGCCTTGCTAAATAATAACTGAATATTCGACCCTCCATTATTTGTATGAGAATATTTTATTTTGCAATCAATAGTTAAATCACGCAAAAGTTGTAAACACAGGAACAATGTATTTAAGGGTCAGTTGCATTTGATATGCTTTAGCATATCTTGGTATGAAGTTTCTGTTATAGCTCGGCTGCTTTTGTTTCATGTAATTGGTGCTTTCTGAATATGCAAAAAAAAAACCTTTCAGATGCATGTATAATGTGAGCTCTATCGAAATGTATGGATATCATATGTGTATACTAACTTTCCTTCTAATGCATGTACTTATTCTCCATGAAGTAATTATTTGTGTAAAGGTAATTTTCAGGTCATGTTCCTTCAACACTACTGGGAACCGCTAAAAATTGTACAATCACGAAGACCACAAGTGTAACCAAATAATTAAACAATGAAGCAGGTATTTGTTCCACGTTTTGTTTGAACCTAACACTTGATTGTACAGAGTGATTTTCTAAGTTTGCTTTGCGCAAATTTAATTGTGTGTCACTTCCGGGATGACAACCACTGCATTTTCTTTAATTGTCTGACATGCTATCTTTCCCTCTTTTAACTGTAAACTATGCCTTTGAATCCCCTGGAATGAATTAATTATATTCGTTTGTTAAAATTTGAAGTAGGAGCTTCACTTCCTTTCAAATCTTATACTCTTTTCAGTATTTTGAAGGACGGGCTACTAGAATGGTGTGAAGGCTACAACCTTGGTTCTCACCAAAAGGGTCCCTCACTAACTATGCAGTTGTGCCACCGCGGACAATGGAGCTGGCATTTCGGTCCTTCCGAACGATCAAGTTTTTTTTTCAAATATTTTTTGCAGTAATAAAAAGATTGTGCTTTCACACACCTATTTTATGTTTGCGCTTTTGATAAAAGTTTGAGCTTATGTTTTATTATTTCTGTCCAGTGTTGGTATGTCTTCAAAGCGAAATCATTTTATTTGCGAACCTTGAGGTGTGTATTGTTTACCAAAATGTTATAAATAAAATTGATGATGCTTACTTACAGTGCTTCCATCCTTCCTTTGTTACACATTGAGGGAGTCTTGGATTAGGGGGTCTCCGGACAATCGGACTATATCTTTTGGCCGGACTGTTGGACTATGAAGATACAAGATTGAAGATTTCGTCTCGTGTCCGGATGGGACTCTACCTGGCGTGGAAGGCAAGCTAGGCAATGCGGATATGCATATCTCCTCCTTTGTAACCGACCTTGTGTAACCTAGCTCCCTCCGTGTCTATATAAACCGGAGGGTTTAGTCCGTAGGACAACATACAATCATACCATAGGCTAGCTTCTAGGGTTTAGCCTCTCCGATCTCATGGTAGATCAACTCTTGTACTACCCATATCATCAATATTAATCAAGCAGGACGTAGGGTTTTACCTCCATCAAGAGGGCCCGAACCTGGGTAAAACATCGTGTCCCCTGCCTCCTGTTACCATCCGCCTTAGACGCACAGTTCGGGACCCCCTACCCGAGATCCGCCGGTTTTGACACCGACATTGGTGCTTTCATTGAGAGTTCCTCTGTGTCGTCACCGTTAGGCTTGATGGCTCCTACGATCATCGATAGCGATGCAGTCCAGGGTGAGACTTTTCTTCCCGAACAGATTTTTGTATTCGGCGGCTTCGCACTGCGGGCCAACTCGCTTGGCCATCTGGAGCAGATCGAAAGTTACGCCCCTGGCCACCAGGTCAGTTTTGGAAGCTTAAACTACACGGCCGATATCCACGGAGACTTGATCTTCGACGGATTCGAGCCCCTGCCTTGTGCGTCACACGGTCACGATGAGTACGATTTAGCTCTACCATCGGACAGTGTTCAGGAGGTCGCACCAGCAGCCACTCCGACCCTCAATTCGGAGCCAGTTGCGCCGTCCATGGACGGGTGGATGGACCCTGCCCCGGAGGCCTTATCCTCAGCGGCGATCGAGCCGAATATCGACCTTACCCTGCACGAGAGCCGTGTTGTCAAACTGCCGGTTCCTTCTTCGGCCACGGACTCCGAAACGCCAGCGCCCGTTCCTAGCGAATCCGATTGGGCGCCGATCATGGAGTTTACCTCCGCGGATATTTTTCAGCACTCGCCCTTTGGCGATACACTGAACTCATTAAGGTCCCTCTCCTTGTCAGGAGGATCCTAGCCGAACTATGACCGGCAGGATTGGGATGCGGACGACGAAGAAATTCGACGCCCACCCACCCCCCACTTAGTAGCCACTGTCGACGACTTAACCGACATGCTCGACTTCGACTCCGAAGACATCGACGGTATGGACAACAATGCGGGAGACGAAGAGGAACCACTGCCCACAGGGCACTGGACAACCACCTCATCATACGATATATACATGGTGGACACACCCAAAGAAGGTGATGGCGACAAGACAATGGAGGGTGACCCCTCCAAGAAGCAAACCAAGCGCCGACGTCAGCGGCGCCGCTCTAAGTCCCGCCAAAGCAAAAGTGGTGATACCGGCACAAGAGATAATAACACTCTGGATAGTGCCGAAGATGGAAATAATCCCCTCCAGCACGATTTAGAGCAGGAGGATGGAGAGGCCAGCCCTCCTAAGAGAGCGGCAGACGAGGAGGATGATAATTACACACCTCCCTCCGAGGACGAGCCAAGCCTCGACGATGACGAATTCATCGTGCCAGAGGATCCCATCGAACAAGAGCGCTTCAAGCGCCGGCTTATAGCCACGGAAAATAGCCTCAAGAAAAAGCAGCAGCAGCTTCAAGCTGATCAAGATCTGCTAGCTGACAAATGGACTGAAGTCCTGACGACCGAGGAATATAAACTCAAATGCCCCTCCAAGAGTTACCCAAAATGCAGGTTGCTACCCCGACTGGAGGAAGAAGCATATGACGCGGCTGATTGGCCACCCCGTGGCCGCGATAGAGAGGCATTCCAGCCAAAAGCTCAGCCCGCACCCCGACACCATTCAAACAAGGCAGGGGGAAATACGCCAGACCTGCGAGACGTATTGGAGGACAAAGCAAAACATGCAAGATCGATCTACGGATCACGAGGGAGCGCCACTACGCGAGACGATAATCGTCACGCCGGATACAGTAAAACTAAATCTGGCCGGGCCGAGCACACCGGACAAGACTCATCGGAGCTGCGTCGCGACATTGCCCAGTACAGAGGCGCCGCACACCCCTTATGCTTCACAGACGAAGTAATGGATCATCAAATCCAAGAGGGTTTTAAACCCATAGATATAGAATCATACGATGGCACAACAGATCCTGCGGTATGGATCGAGGATTTCCTCCTGCATATCCACATGGCACGCGGTGATGATCTACACGCCATTAAATACCTCCCACTCAAACTCAAAGGACCAGCTCGGCATTGGCTCAATAGCTTGCCCGCATAGTCCATTGGCTGTTGGGAAGATCTGGAAGCCGCATTCCTCGACAACTTTCAGGGCACTTATGTGCGACCACCAGATGCCGATGACTTGAGCCACATAATTCAGCAGCCAGAGGAATCGGCCAGACAGTTCTGGACACGGTTCCTAACAAAGAAAAATCAAATCGTCGACTGTCCGGATGCAGAGGCCCTAGCAGCTTTCAAGCACAACATCTGCGACGAGTGGCCAGCCCGGCACCTTGGTCAGGAAAAGCCAAAATCTATGGCAGCCCTCACGACACTCATGACCCGCTTTTGCGCGGGAGAAGATAGCTGGCTGGCTCGAAGTAATAACATATCAAAGAACCATGGTACTTCGGATACCAAGGACAGCAATAGCAGGTCACGTCGCAACAAACATAAGCGCCGCATTAGCAATGATAATACCGAGGATACGGCAGTCAATGCCGGATTCAAAGGCTCTAAACCCGGTCAGCGGAAAAATCCATTCAAAAGAGGCACTCCAAGCCCGTCCAGTTTGGACCGTATACTCGATCGCTCATGTCAAATACACGGCACCCCCGACAAGCCAGCCAACCACACCAACAGGGATTGTTGGGTGTTCAAGCAGGCCGGCAAGTTAATTGCCGAAAACAAAGATAAGGGGCCGCATAGCGATGACGAGGAGGAGCCCCGGCAGCCGAATACCGAAGGACAGAAGAGGTTCCCCCACAAGTGCGGACGGTGAACATGATATACGCAACCCACATCCCCAAGAGGGAGCGGAAGCGTGTGCTCAGGGACGTATATGCGTTGGAGCCAGTCGCCCCAAAGTTCAACCCATGGTCCTCCTATCCGATCACCTTCGATCGCAGGGACCACCCCACTAGTATCCGTCATGGCGGATTCGCCGCACTGGTCCTAGACCCAATCATTGACGGATTTCACCTCACTCGAGTCCTTATGGATGGCGGCACTTCATCAGGACACAGTGCGCAAAATGGGTATAGACCCCTCAAGGATCAAACCACAAAAACAACCTTTAAAGGCGTCATACCAGGTGTAGAGGTCCATTGCACAGGCTCAGTCACACTGGAAGTGGTCTTCGTATCCCCGGATAACTTCCGAAGCGAAGAGTTAATATTTGATATAGTCCCGTTCCGCAGTGGTTATCATGCACTGCTCGGGCGAACCGCATTTGCGAGATTCAATGCGGTACCGCATTATGCATACCTCAAGCTCAAGATGCCAGGACCTCGGGGGGTCATTACAGTAAATGGAAACATAGAGCGCTCTCTCCGAACGGAGGAGCACACTACGGCCCTCGCAGCAGAAGCACAAAGCAGCCTCTTAAGGCAATCCACTAGTTCGGTGTTTAAGGACCCGGACACCTTCAAGCGCGCCCGGAGTAATCGCCAACAGGACCGCCTGGCACATTCCGAGCTTGTATAGCAATGCGGCACCCACCCCGGTCCCAGCCAAACAGCGAAATCCGTACCACGCGTACATAATTACGCATTAAAAATACCATGGGCACAAGCGGGGAGGGGGGCACGACTACGGTACGCCCCAAGACGCGGCTTAAACCGCACAAGGGGCTTCGCGCTTTGATTATTTTTCTCTCTTTCAGGACATTAATCTCTAGAAACCCTGTCCGGCAGCATGATTGCCGAACACATGATGCAGCAACCAAGGAGACAGAAAGCTACACCACACCACGGAACTCCCAGGTGGATTACGATAATGAGTGAAATACTTGCTTTAATATTATTCCTCAGCTTGCCCTTGGAGGGGACATACTCCTACATTTTGCTTATCGCACTACATGTATCATTCTGCTTTAACGCACCTTTTTGAATAAAACAATGCATTGCATTAAGGCTTTTATTGCATTCCTCTTATATATATGTGTGTTCATTAATGACACCTTGCAACCGTACACTTTGGTACGGCCAATACACCAGGGGCTTAAGTACCCCACAATATGGTGTGAGAAGTCCAAACACTTTCACAAGTGCGGCACCCCGAACTTATAGCATTATATGCATCAGCTCCGAATTATGTCTTTGGTCAACAGTTGGGTTTTCCCGGCTCCCATGTTTTGGTACCTTATGTTCCGCTATATCGGCTAAGGTAGCACTGGGAGAACTACTGCAATTGTGCCTCGGTTCTGCTGGGCTAAGCACCTCAGTAGAGAAAGCTAAAACTGACTGTCATGATAAGGCGAGAGACTGGTCGCTGTTCGAGAGTTTTCCGAGTCCTTAAAGACTTATGCCGCTTAGAGCGAGGAGTCGGCCCTGTCCGGCTTAAGGCGTGTATCGCGCCCCAGATTCGGCCTTCCGAATACTACACTATGGGAAACAGCTAATTTGCCGTCAGGGGATGTCTTTGCCGTCAGCTTTTCGTCGGGCAGACGGCAAAGAAAGCGTTTACCATCATCAATAGACGTCAAAGAAAACCTAACGGCAAAATAGACTTTGTCGTCTGCGAAAAAAGACAGACGGCAAAGAGCTCACTTTGCCATCTGCTTAAAAAAACACAGACAACAAATATTCTTTGCCGTCTGTATTTGTTTTGGCACACGACAAAGAATCTTTGCCATCTGTGTTTGTTTCGATAGACGGCAAAGTGAGCTCTTTACCGTCTGTCTTTTTTTCAGATGGCAAAGAGAAAGCACACCACACGGATCGATGACTTGGCAAAATCTGAGACACACAACACACAACCATCGGACGCACGCCCGCACCCACCCACTAACCCACAACACACGCGCCCCCACGACCCTACCGACACCCACCCACGACTGTACCTGCCACCACCCACGACTCCCATCTCCTCTCTCCTTCTCCACCGAGCACCCTCTCTCTCTCTCGTACGCACATCTCTCTCTCTCTCGTACGCACCCTCTCTCCTGATCTAGAGCACCCTGGTGCCGTTGACTCGACCTCCACCCGCTTCGCCCCCATCCCCGGCGGCCCCGGCCCCGCGCCCCTGCAGGCCTCCTCGCCCCAGAGCCCCCACACGCAGGCGTCTGCGCCCCGTCGCCCCCCCGGCGCCGCCGGGCCTGGCCCTGGCTCCGTCGCCCCCGCACGCAGGCGTCTGCGGCCCGTCGCCCCCCGGCGCTGCCAGGCCCGGCCCTGGCTCCGTCGCCCCCGCAGGCCTCCACCGTCCCCGGACCATTCGGATTCGCTTCTGCAGGCCTCTGCCGCCCCTGACCCGCCCGTCCCCTGCCGGCCCCGCCCATCGCCTTGCTGGACCCGACCTCGTCCCTGGTCGGCCCCGCGCGCGGCGCATCGTGCCTCAATGGCCTCCGCAACCCGTGCTGCACCAGCCACCGCTGGCCGCTCCGTGCCACACCGGCCACCCACTGCTGGCCGCGCCAGCAATGGAGTGGCTCTGCCATGCCGCGCGGGCACCCGCTGCAATATGTTTTTTTGTTTGACCCCCTCTGTAATCTCTCTGTAGTGAAACCTTTTTTATTGTATATACATAAAGATGATTGTAATAAGACTACTAAACCACGGCATAAATGAATGAATATCAGGAAAAAAAAACCTCGCATGTGAGGATTTTGTCTAAGCGTTTCACCATCTGGCATCTGCAATTGGTCTATTTGTACAATTTTTTTAAAATAAAAAAAATATGCTTTGTCGTCTGTGATCTTCCTGGCTCACGGGAAAGATGCATTTTTGGCTGACATCAAAGACAATTTTCTATTCCGTCTGTTATTTTTTCGGCTCATGGCAAAGACAGATTGGCTGACGGCAAAATCTTTGCCGTCTGCCCAATAAAAAGCTGACGGCAAAGTGCTCTTTGCCGACTTAGCTTTGCCGTCTGACTTTGCCGTCAGCTTGCAGACGGCAAACTCTTTGGCGTCTGTTTTTTGGTCTTTGCCGTCTATAGGGCACATACGGCAAATTATCTAATTCCTGTAGTGCTAGGGGCTTCGCCGAAATTTAAAATTATAGAATTCTATGGCTAAGTGAGAGTGATAAGCATTACAGTCCGATTGCCTTGTTCGTTGTGCTGAGCACCTCCCTCTAAGGGCCCAAACATGGGAACAAGAGTGCTCAGGTTTATCCCGAACACCCCAGCACTCGTGGCATGGGGGCAGAAGCCGACGACTAGCCATCTCTCAGATTTGATAAACAGTCACACAGAAGGTAATATTTTAAATTCAAACACGCGTTGCATAGCGCATATGAACAAGTTTTCATAAATACAGGATTACATGAGCGAATTTACTCGAATATTATATCTTTCGTACACTCACCCGCTACGAGACGAGCACCCTTCAAGACACCCGCATAGTACATCTTGGGGTGGCGATGCTCCTTGCCCTCCAGCGGCCCTTCCTTGATCAGCTTCATGGCGTCCAGCTTGGCCCATTGTACCTTCACACGGGCGAAAGTCCGGTGTGCAACTTCGATGCAAACGGACCGCTTGATAACTTCCAGCCGTGGGCAGGCATCCACAAGCCGCCTCACCAAGCCGAAGTAGCTATTGGGAAGTGCGTCGCCAGGCCACATCCGGACTACCAAGCCCTTCATGGCATGTTTGGCCGCCTTGTGTAGCTCGACCATCTGCTTTAGCTGGTCGCTCATAGGTACTGGGTGTTCGGTCCCCGTATACTGGGCCCAGAACAACTTCTCCGTCAAGCTTCTCTCCTTGGCCCATTAAAATTTTGCGGCATCCGACACGCTGTGGGGCAAATCTGCGAATGCTCCTGGAGAGCTCCGGATTCGGGTAAGTAACAAGTAATTTACTTTCACATGCTTACTTTGCATATAGAATGCCTTACCCGCCGCTATCTTCTTCATTGCATCAATCACCTGGAGGGCCTTTTGGGCTTCGGCCTTGGCACTCTTTGCACTCTCAAGGGCCGTGGCAAGCTCGGACTCTCGCGTCTTGAAGTCAAGCTCCAGCGCCTCGTGCTTCGTCACAAGAACGTGGAGCTCTTGCTGCACCTCGCCCACCCGTGCCTCATGCCTTTCCCGCTCGGCGCGCTCCTTGGCCGCTTTGTCTTCAGCCTCGGATAGCGCTTGCTTCAGGGTCTCCACCTCGTTCGTGGCCCCTGGAAAAATTACGATGATCCTGTCATTTTGCAATCGCATTCTCTTTATACATATCCATAGACTAGGTACTACTTACCTTTGTTCTCCTCGAGCTGCCTCTTCGCAAGGACGAGCTCTTTCTGGGACCCTTGGAGGTCTGCTTCAGTGCGGCGACCTCCGCAGTCAGTGCGGTAGAGGCCAGCAGCGAAGCCTGCATACGCATATTGACATACTTATATTAGACTCTTGCGATATTGTTTGATCCTCCGTTCGGCTTTTCTTTGTGAACACCGAACAGAGCATCAGGGGCTACTGTCTATGCGGTAATATTTTTCGTATATTTTAAACACTTACCTCAAAGCCTGTTAGAAGGCTGGCACAGGCTTCAGTCAGTCCGCTCTTGGCGGACTGAACCTTCTGGTCCACCGCACTCATAATAGTGCGGTGCTCTTCGTCGATGGTAGTGCCGCGAAGCGCTCCCAGCAGATTGTCCGGTGCCTCAGGTTGGACCGAGGTCACCGGCACAGGCGTCTTGCCCCTTTTGGAAGGAGGCCGCCTGCCCGAGTCCGGAACTGCTGGGGGTTCCGGCGTGGTGTTCGGCTGAGGGCCGAACTCAGAGCCCTCGGGAGCCTTGCTCCCTCTGCTCCCGGAGTCCAGAAGGTCGCCTTGAGGCGCCTCCGGGACTGTCTCCCCTCAACCCGGTGCCTCTTGAGACAATACCTCGGCATTGTCCGTAGGGCCAGGGGAGGTGGCGGTCAGAAGTGGATCGCTATCCATATCTGACGAGCCCAGGGAGCCGTCCGATGATACGTCGATACGGGCTCGTGGTGGTCTGCATAGTCATAATTTGGCATTAGGAGAGGCAGTGCGACAAAGGTATGCTATGAGTTGCTCTGGCATCCGAATACTTACGACTTCACCAGGGGCTTGTCCCTGAGCAGCCACTCGTCTTCGCCTACGGCGGCGGTGGCGGAGTAGTCCGGAAGGAGAGTCCTTCCCTTCTTGGACCCTTCAGCCTCCCCAGATGGGGCGGTGACGGTGTCCTGGACTAGGGGGTACTCACCACGTCATCTCCCGATATGTTAGATTGGGCCGAGGACCCCCATGGCCGTATACTCATGGGCCAGTTCGGACAGCTGCCGCATACATGGAAGATTCCACAATACTTGGTGATCAAGACAAGGACTCCTCCCCATCGGCGTATTCGGCTAGGACTCTTGTTATCCTAGGCCTCTGGTGCATTATATAAACCGAGGCCAGGCTAGTCGATAGAGATACATACAATCATACCATAGGCTAGCTTCTAGGGTTTAGCCTCTCCGATCTCTTGGTAGATCAACTCTTGTAATACTCATATCATCAAGAATAAATCAAGCAGGCACTACTATGGAAAAGGCTAGCAGCAGCGCGGGTTTTGTGCTCACTAGTAGAGCGGGTAGGCGCGCTACTAATAAGGCACTACAGCTATTGCTTAGCAGTAATGCGTGCCCGCATGCGCTACTGCTAGGGAAAATATCTGCAGCGTTTGTTCACTCCCGCGCTACTGCTAATGTAACTACTGGCAGCGTGTTTTCTCGCCATCGCTACTAGTATTCTTTTTTATTTTTTTAGTGTATTTATGCGCCATAGGACAAATATTGGTACAATACCAGTTATGAGGTTTACATCATTATGTCCATAACAGTGTGTCAAATGAAGGTGGATTAGGTTCAAGTGGAGGCAATATGTGGTGCATGTCAAAAGTATACTACTTATCCAAACTTGATCTAGTTTGGACTGGTAGTACTTTCGATGTGCACCACATGTTGCCTCCACTTGAATCTAATCCGCCAGCACAAGCTATTTAATCATCGTCATAGTCATTACCACCAACAGTATTTATTTAATCACCACTAACACTAGCTAATAATAATCATCATAGTCATTACCACCAAAACTAGCTATTTTATCATCATAGTAATAGTGTAGCACATCATCATCCTCAAACTCATTTCTAGCTAGCTAATCACTCCTCCTGCTCTCTCTTAGGTAAAATAACATAAAACATGTGTAGCTCTCCTCCTTGATCAAGTTGGAGCATGCAGATGAACCTCTCTCCTAATCGTGGGTAGCGCATATGTTTGCTGCCCCCTAGTACTTCTTTGCGCTCCCCCATCACATATTTGGTCCAGTCTTGCACTATTAAGCATCCATCGCTAATCTTGAATGCACTAAAGTAATCTTTAGGATATCTTGGCCGTAAGCTAATAATACTCATGGTACCTTTAGTCTCTATCCCATAAGGCACAACATTCATCGGGAGTCCCTGTTGAAGAACATCGTATGGTAACATACTTAGCAATGAAGTTTAGCTTCAAAAATAATGTATGGAAAAGATGCACTGAGGACAAATAGTAAAAATCTTACCATCCTTCCTAAATAGATGTGACCGTAGTTCATTACGAACACTATTGGTCGCACGTTTTTAGTACAAACATTTCTAAATGCAGGAAGAAAATGTGTCTTGACAGTGTCAAGATCCTCAAGCCAGGAAACATAATGATTTAGCTCCTCGCAATTGAGTTCAGCCTCGGGACAGTAGTAGGTCTTGTCTACCAAGCCCTGGACATGTTTGCTTGCACCGAAATAAGATGACAATACAAATTAGTTGTCAACTATTTTTGAATAAACAATATCAAAGACACAAATATGGTTGAGAAACTTACATAATGGTATAACTGGAGGCGTCTGCACATCGACCCAGATGTCGGTATTACCTTCAATATCATCTTCCGGACGAGTATCAAAGGTGATAACCATATCAGGCTCAAATGCATAAGTCTTGCATAGTGCTCGCCATGTTTTGCATCCAAAATAGGTGTAGTCGTCTGAATTGTATAATTTTGCATGGAAAATATAACCATGCTCGGTCTTCAAGTAAACTTTTTTTACCTCCATAGTATGACTGAAACCTATCTTATCCAATACAAAAACTCTTGCATGGCAGGGGATACGCTAGTACAATAGTAAAAGAATATATAAGTTGAAGCAAATGAAGCAGATGTCATGCTTAATTACGAAAAAAGACATGTTGTTGTGACTTACTCTATCCACTTCGAAGTTCTCATCCAGCTTGATGCTGAAGCGCCTATCATCATCTAGGAAGATTCCGTCGCACAGGCCGCGCTCGTCTTCGCAGTATTTGCAAATACCGAAATCCTTTTCGGCATCAGACATTTCCTATGTTCATAGTTAAAACATAAATTGAAAATCGATCGAAGACAACTACCAGGATACTCAACACACAAATCCGGGGCACTCGATATTTCCTACATATTCTGGCACAAGTCATGCCAAAATTCACGGAAAAATCCGGCATGACCTTTGCTAAAATAGGACATATCGAGCGCCTGAAATTTGCCGGAACGGAAATGAATCAACACTCCGGCAAAACATAGGCCACTCGGAGGTGTAACCTGCAAACATGACCGGCCACTTGGATATTGAGCAACACAAGATATACATTTAAAAATATCTTATAGGACTCAAATTAGCATGCATTCAATAAGCAAAAGTAAATCATCTCATGTGTCCGTACATCGTCGAATATTATCACTAATACATCCCAAATAGTGTCATACATATAACATCACTAATACAACTAAAACCCTAGCACACGACGGGTATCGACGCGGGCGGTGGACACCCACAGAGAAGGAACCATCACGAGATCATAGCTCCAGTGAGATCCCTGGAGAACCTGCCAGGTATTGGAGAACATGTGCTCCAACGCATACAAGTAGCGACAGACGTGCGGGTCCTCCTCACTGACACGGTGACGCACCACCTCCGCGGAGTCCTTGAGCCTCTGGACCGTCACTGGCCCACGTGACCGCCACCAAAGAAGGTTCGGGTTAACGACAGGCTGGCTTCTCACCAACCTGCGCCCCCCGGTAGGTAGCGCCTCCCAGTACCACCCCGGCGGAGCCCAGTCCCGGACATGGCCCATCTGGTCAAGCAGGTGTCGTCCTCCGCCGACTTGACGACGAGGATGCGGGATTGGCATCGTCCACGTCGATGCGAGAAAAGTTGCCTTAACTAAAAAATAGCAACAAGTTCTTACTAACTAGTTCTATTAATTCAACTAGTTCTTACTAAAAATAAACTTACTATAAATAAAAATAGCAACAAGTTCTTACTAACTAATTAGTACCTAGGAACTACTACCCTAATTACCATCTAATTTGATAAACCTAGGGATGGAAAGTGGTAGCAGATATTCCAATTATCCAACTATAAAGTGAAATAAGTGGTCAAATTTTACTCGTTTTATGATTCATCTTAGAAATTTGATTCGTTTCCACACCCTTATATGAACCCTAACTCATTTGAGCCACATCCGCATCTGATTCGTTTCAACCCTTACATGAACCCTAACTAATTTGATGCAACTAAAAAATGAAGAAACCCTAGGCAGAGGTATAGGGGAGAGGGAGCAGCAGGCGTGCTCACCTCGGGTGCCTGCGACGAGCGAGGGGCAGGCGTCGTCGAGGTCGGGGTCGGGGCTCAGGCACGCGGCGGACGGCGGCGTCGAGGTCGGGGTCGGGGGCGGGGGCAACGTTGAATCTGGGGTCGGGGCGGCGTAGAGGGTGTGCGGAGAGCACGCGGAAGTCGACGGGCGACGGCGGTGGCGAGAGTGGAGAGTTGGATTTGGGGGAAGTGGCCGTGCGGAAGGACGAACCCCGTGGTTAAGTCAGAAGTAGCAGTAGCGTGTTCCAGAAAAGGCGCTGTCGTGGATCTAAGACTGACAGTAGAATGGGGGGTAGGTATGAGGAGGCAAGATCCTAGCTATGGAGTAGTTGTACACACGAGTTTTACGAGTTCAGGCCCTTCTCGGAGGAAGTAACAGGCCTACGTCTCGGTGCCCTAAGGCGGTCGACTGGATTATACGTGTGTGTATGTGTGTTTAGAAAAGTGCAAACCCTTGTCCCAGAGGAGGGGGGTGGCTTATATAGAGTGCGCCAGGACCCCAGCTCCCCTCCGTTACATAGGGTTCAATGCTCATAAAGGTGGGGCGTTACTGGTAACGTCTACAATAAACTGTTATAAATGTCCATAATGCTATAGTTTAAGTCGCGACCGTTGCAGAGTGGAGGGCTTCTCATCTTCTGGTGGTCGAGTGTCTTCAAGGTGGTCGAGTGTCTTCAAGGCAGTCGAGTGAGCACATCTTCATGGTCGAGTGGATGATATTTTCTCTTCGACTGCTTCTGATTCTTTGTAAAGATGTCCTCGGGGAGGGTATGCTGGACAGGTCCATGACCCTACCCTAGGTACATAGCTTCATCATTAGGCCCCGAATGGATCAGGGTTCGAATGAGGAAGGGGTTGAGAACACTTCCGACCCACTCTTTGTGCTATGAATTGCCTTGTCCTAAACCAATGAGTTGAGGAGATGACGTCGACTCCTTTCTCAGTCGCCTTTGTCCATTCTTGGTTGTTGTTGAGTGAACTTTCATGGTTGAATTCCGAATGATGATGTAGAGGGTGTTTGTCTTCAGTCTGACAGGTTGTCCCGCTCTCCGCGGATCTCGCGGGATTCGAATTTTGGGAAGCGTGCCAGACGGGAGGAAACGAGGTCATCGGGACGGATTAGGTAAGTCTCCTCGATCCCCGCCACCTTTTTCGCCACATACTGCACGCGCGACTGTTGCGGGATTTGTTTAGATCGCTTAGGTCCACTAGTCAGCCGCTCGGCGGAAGGTCTTATAAAAGGTCTCGGGCCAGGCCTTTGCTCCGCACGCTACCATTCTCTCTTCTCTTTCTCCCGATCTCTCCGCCACTCTCGCTTGCGCCTCGTCGCCGGACCTCCGCTCGAGCTCGATCTGCCACCATGGGGAAGGACAAGAAGGCGGCGCTGGAACGCGCGAAGAAGGCGACCGCGAAGGCGGAGGCCAAGCGGACCAGCCGGGGCAGATCCTCGTCGAGGTCCGGCCTGCCGGTAGGCTGGATCCAGGGCGACTGGATCCGCTCGGCAATCACGTAGGACAACCTCGACGACCTGGTGGAGGGGGATTGATCCCCCACAAGTCGGCTTGGCTCCCGGGGGACGAAACTGAGCCGCAGCCTAGAGAGGGTGAGTGTGTCCTCCTAGCAACCCACGTAGATCGCGGATTCTCTCTGCCTCCCCACCCTTTCTTCCGGGGTTTTTTGAAATTCTTTGGGGCTCAGCTCCACCATTTCACTCCGAACACCATAGTCTATCTGGCCGCTTTCGTGTCCATGTGCGAAAACTTCTTGGGCTGTCGACCGCACTGGGGGCTTTTCAAACACATCTTCACTTGCCGCTCCCAGTCGGTCAAAAAGGCCAAGTCGAGTGATGAGAGGACGCGGGTGATCCAGATGTGCGGTGGTCTGGGGATCCAGATGAGGAGCAAGAGTACTTTCTCGGCGACGATCCTTCCTGACTCGGTCCGGGGCTGGCAGTCGACTTGGTTTTACTGCAAGGATCAGCCAACCCCTGGCCAGTCGACTGGACTTCCTCCTTTCTCCTTGGATCGAGTGGAGAAGCCTGCTCCCCTGAAGGTAGTTCCAGAAGAGAAGGCGCAGGTCAAGGAGCTGGTCGAATGGGTCGTCCAGCTTGTCCGCGACGGAGTGACCAGGATGGATCTGCTAGAGGTCTTTCTCGGTCGACGCATCCAACCTCTTCAGGCGCGCGATCATCCGATGTGGATGTACTCTGGGCTCGAAGATAACACTCGGATCCACCCGGAGGAGGTCAGCGAGGATATCTTGGAGAACTGGTTGAGGGGAATCACTGGCAACAAAGACAACCCTCGGGGATCCAGGAGGGTGATTCCATTCGACAACTTGCGCCAGCCGGAGCAGGTATATTTTTGTTTTATCAAGTATCTTTCCAATTCACCACGTGATGTCCCGTTTGTGGTCGACTGAATGTCTTTTGATTGTTATCCTTTCAGGCCCTCATTGAAATGTACTCGATGCCCACCGAAGTGCAGGACCCCAGCGCTGAAGAAGAAGGGAGCGGGGGCGAGAGTGGCGAGGAGCATTCGGAAGCCGAGGAGGACGAGGAGAGCGATGAATCGACCGATGAGGAAGAAGTCGACTCGCCTCCTCGCAGGGAGAGGAGGTCCAAGCACACTCATGACCCGGCACGCGCTCCGGACTTGGTGGCTGCGCCGATCGGGCAATCCTCAAAGCGCCCCAGGACGTCTTCCCTGACGCCGACTGAGAAGCCTCCAAAGAAATCCAAGGTCGCGCCGCTTCCAGCGCCGAAAGTGCCGAAAGCCATCTCTTCCAAACCGCCCAAAGCTTTGCCTCGGATCAAAGTGACCGTTCCTACTATCTCCGGGTAACCATCTGACTTGTCCTTTATGTGGATTCAATTAATTGGGTGTAACTGATGGAATGCGGGCCTTTGCAGTGCTGCTACGTCAGGGACCTCTTCATACCAGTACTGGGACGAGGAAATGGAGGATGCGGTGACCTCTAACCCAGGTATGAACTCTTGCGATTTCGATTCTTGATCCTTTTAGGGTCGAGTGGTTCACTTGGGGTCGAATGTTCTGTCTTGCTGCTTCACCCAACATCATTGACCTTCTGGACGACGATGAAGATGTGGCTCCTAAGCCTAGGAAGAGCAAGAAGGTAACAGCTGGCAGGGTGGCTCGGCAGGAACCAACTGCAACGCCTCCCGTCTGTCAAGATGAAGATGCGGGCAGGGCCGCTGTGACGTTCGCTGCACCCTTGCCGAGTGGGCACCCCACGCGGTCGACCGCGCCTGTGGTTCCTTCAACTATCCAACTCCACACCGCGGAGCCTCAAGCAGCTGCACCTGGGTCGTCTGCACATTTTTTCACCAGCTACCCCGTCCCAGACAACCAGTCAGAAGCGGTTACGAAAGCCATCCGACAGGCTGATATGATGATGGAGCGGGTGAAGATAGTGCACAAGAGCAGTCAGGCTGCCTACGACGCTAGTGCCGCTCTTCGGGCCAACGTCGAGGTGAGTAGACCGTTTTTGTTCTCGAAAAATCTTCTTCTTCACAATCTCCTGTTGTTCGCGTTGAATTAGAGCACCCACTAGGTGTTGCTGTCGTTTTTGGTAGTTTCGCTCTTCCACTCGGTCTGGGCGAGTGGGATCAGAACCGGTGGGGGCACGCCAAGTGCACCCACTGGGTGTAGTCCCCGAGACCGCGGTCGACTGCTGGTAGTCGACTGTGGTCTGAGTTCTTCTTTTCTTGACGGCACAATTGTTCTTTCTCTCTCTTTTTTTACTCCTTGCACTCGACTCCGGCGGGCCAGACGAGTGGGATCAGAACCGGTGGGGGCACGCCAAGTGCACCCACTAGGTGTAGTCCCCGAGACCGCGGTCGACTACTGGCAGTCGACTGGGGTCTGAACAGCTTGTTGTCCACTTCTTTAGGTTTTATTCATTCGGAAATGAACTGCTTTCGAACCTATCGATTGACCTGTCTCTTGCCTCCTGCAGAAGTCTTGTACTCTTATCTCCAAGTTTGCCGAACTTGAAGAGAAGCAGAGGCAACTCAACTTAGACTTGGAATTGGCTCAGCAAAATCTAAAAAAATCTCAAGACGAGGCCGCTGGTATGGAAGGTAACTGATTGCCGACTGAATTTCAATATATCTCTTTGATCTCTTTTTTGATTCGATTGTTTCTTTTGCAGAGAAAATGAAGTTAGCTCTTGACAAGAAGGACTCGGACCTCGCCGCCGCGCAAAAAGAAGCCCAAGACAAAACTGCTCTTGCAGAGAAGAAGCTTGCTTCAGTCGGAACGCTTGAAGGAGAGGTGACTAGACTGACATCTTGTCTTAATGAAGCTAACCGCGAAGTGACCAGCCTGAAGAAGGATAAGGTCACCCTGAACGAAAAGTTGGAGTCTGCGATCCGCAAGAGGAACGACACAGAAGCTTATCTGAGGACCCTCGCCAAGAAGCTTTATCTCGTGGTGGGAGGTATTTCTTTTAATCCGACTGTGTTGATGTTTGCCATCGGATTTTCCTCGGTTGATTGAACTGACTCTTGGCTGCAGAACTTTGTCAACACTTTGACGAAGAAACTGGGAGGGTCGAGACGGGTCTGGACCCTATCGCTTCCCCGGTCTGCGACGAAACTGCGATGAACGTGCTCCGACTGGAGTCCCGTATCGCCAGCACCACAAGCTACCTCGCACGCCTGAAGGAGGTTGTCTCTCGAATCGACTCGACGCTTTGGCCGGAGGCGACGCTTCAGAATGATCTGGAATCTCTGATGAATCGACTGAACGAGATCCCTGACCAAGTGCAAGAATGGAAGAAATCCTCCGCCCGGTGTGGTGCTGACGTGGCGCTGTCCCTGGTGCGAGTCCATTGCAAGGAGGTTCGTGAAGACAAGCTGGCTGCAATCAAAGTCGCTAACACCAAAAATCACGACTTCCGGTCCTTCATGGAGACTTTAATTGCTGCCGCCACTCGGATCGCTGATGGGATCGATCTGGACTCATTCGTGGAGCCTGCCAGTCCTCCTCCGGCTGAGTGAACAATCTTATGAAACTTGGATACGCTTTAAATTTGCCTCAGAATGTCGAGTGGTTTCTGTAACCGTTAAACTCCTTCGGGCTTTGTGCCCGAGTACTTTTGATTCGCTGCTTGGAACCTTTTAGTATTTATCTGAATTTGGTTTATCTCCGAATGTGCTTGTGTTTGCCTTCGGATGAACTTTGCTTGCTGCACCTCTTCGTTCTAGCGGATAGGGATGGAGCAGACGTTTTATTTGTGCCGCAGCTTTGAAGGAGAAGGTCGCAGTCGACCTGCACCTCGTCGTCCTTGTGGATAGGGATGGAGCGGACGTTGTATTAGTGCCGCAGCTCCAAAGAAGAAGATTGCAGTCGACCTGCACCTCGTCGTCCTTGCGGATAGGAATGGGTCTCAAACTTAGGCGAGTACTGGACTACAGCTAAGCCCCCAAGTGGGAGGATTGCTCTCCACTCGATAGGATTTTTCGAAACTTAGGCGAGTGCTGGACTGCCGTTAAGCCTCTTAGTGAGAGAACATAGGAGAGTGCTCGACTGCAGCTAAGCCCCCGAGTGGGCGGACTGCTCTCCACTCGGTAGGATTTTTTCAAACTTAGGCGAGTGTTGGACTGTCGTTAAGCCTCTTAGTGAGAGAACTTAGGCGAGTGATCGACTGCAGCTAAGCCCCCGAGTGGGAGGACTGCTCTCCGCTCGGTAGGATTTTTTCAAACTTAGGCGAGTGCTGGACTGCCATTAAGCCTCTTAGTGAGAGAACTTAGGCGAGTGCTCGACTGCAGCTAAGCCCCCGAGCACTACTAGGGAAAAGCCTATACACCGAATTTTACCAGTAGCGCTGTACAAAATCAAGCGCTGCTGCTACTTAGTAGCAGCGCGCGTAAATAAACCGCGCTACTGCTATGACTTTAGCAGTAGCGCGTACTAGCGAAAAGCGCTGCTGCTACGTTTGAATTGGGCGCACATGGCTAGCCCAACCTAGCAGTAGCGCGTATAATGGCCCAGCGCTACTGCTAATCTCCTTAGCTGTTGCACGCTTATGTGTAAAGCGCTGCTGCTAACGGAAATAAAATAAAGTGAAAACAAGTAGAAAAGTAAATGAAAATGAAAGAAATAGAAAAAGGAGAAAGGGAAAAAATAAAATGTAAAGAAAAATAAAAGAAAAAGGCAAAAAGGAGAAAGGAATAGCAGTAGCGGGTTTCAGTAAACGCGCTATTGCTAACTTAGCTATAGCGCGTTTCCGGAAACGTGCTGCCATTACGTTTCACTTAAACAACGGTTTCCCCCCACCCCGCCCCCCGGCCACCAATTATTCCCCAAATTGTCCCTCGCCCTCGCCGCCGTCTCCTCACCGCCGCCGCTCGAGGCCGCCCTCAGCCTCACCGCCGCCGCCCTCAGCCTCACCGCCGCCGCCCCTCGGCCGCCGCGCGCTCTCCCCACGCCATCCCCGACCCCAGATTCAACACCGACCCCGCCCCCAACCTCAACGCCGCCCGGGACGCCGCCCCCGACCCCGACCTCAACGCCGCCCTGGAGCCCCGACCACGACCTCGACGCCGCCTGCCCCTCCCTCGTCGCAGGCACCCAAGGTGAGAACGCCTGCTCCTCCCTCTCCCCTACCTCTGCCTAGGGTTTCTACCTCCATCAAATTAGTTAGGGTAATTAGGGCAGTAGTTCTTAGGTACTAATTAGTTAGTAAGAACTAGGTACTAATTAGGTACTAGAATATTTTTATTTATAGTAAGTTTATTTTTAGTAAGAACTAGTTGAATTAATAGAACTAGTTAGTAAGAACTTGTTGCTATTTTTTTAGTTAATGCAATTTTCCCGCATCGACGTGGACGATGCCTATCCCGCATCCTAGTCGTCGAGTCGGCGGAGGACGACACCTGCTTGACCAGATGGGCCATGTCCGGGACTGGGCTCTGCCGGGGTGGTACTGGGAGGCGCTACCTACCGGGGGGCGCAGGTTGGTGAGGAGCCAGCCTGTCGTTGACCCGAACCTTCTTTGGTGGCGGTCGCGTGGGCCAGTGACGGTCCAGAGGCTCGAGGACTCCGCGGAGGTGGTGCGTCACCGTGTCAGTGAGGAGGACGCGCACGTCCGTAATTACTTGTTTGCGTTGGAGCACAGGTTCTCCAGGGATCTCACTAGAGCTATGATCCCGTGATGGTTCCTTCTCTATGGGTGTCCACCGCCCGCGCCGATACCCGTCGTGTGCTAGGGTTTTAGTTGTACTAGTGATGTTATATGTATGACACTATTCGGGATGTATTAGTGATAATATTCGACGATGTACAGACGCATGAGATGATTTACTTTTGCTTATTGAATGCATGCTAATTTGAGTCTTATAAGATATTTTGAAATGTATATCTTGTGTTGCTCAATATCCAAGTGGCCGGTCATGTTTGCAGGTTACACCTCCGAGTGGCCTATGTTTTGCCAGAGTGTTGATTCATTTCCGTTCCGGCAAATTTCACGTGCTCGATATATCCTATTTTAGCAAAGGTCATGCCAGATTTTTCTGTGAATTTTGGAATGACTTTTGCCAGAATATGTAGGAAATATCGAGTGCCCCGGATTTGTGTGTTGAGTATCCTGGTAGTTGTCTTCTATCGATTTTCAATTAATGTTTTAACTATGAACATAGGAAATGTCTGACGACAAAAAGGATTTCGGTATTTGCAAATACTGCGAAGACGAGCGCGGCCTGTGTGACGGAATCTTCCTAGATGATGATAGGCGCTTCAGCATCAAGCTGGACGAGAACTTCGAAGTGGATACAGTAAGTCACAACGACAAGTCTTTTTTCGTAATTAAGCATGACATCTGCTTCATTTGCTTGAACTTATATTTTCTTTACTATTCTACTAGCGTATCCCCTGCCATGCAAGAGTTTTTGTATTGGATAAGATAGGTTTCAGTCATACTATGGAGGTAAAGAAAGTTTATTTGAAGACCGAGCATGGTTATATTTTCCACGCAAAATTATACAATTCAGACGACTACACCTATTTTGGATGCAAAACATGGCGAGCACTATGCAAGACTTATGCATTTCAGCCTGATATGGTTATCACCTTTGATATTCGTCCGGAAGATGATGAAGGTAATACCGACATCTGGGTTGATGTGCAGACGCCTCCAGTCACACCAAAATGTAAGTTTCTCAACCATATTTATGTCTTTGATATTGTTTATTCAAAAATAGTTGACAACTAATTTGTATTGTCAGCTTATTTCGGTGCAAGCAAACATGTCCAGCGCTTGGTAGACAGGACCTACTACTGTCCCGGGGCTGAACTAAACTGCGAGGAGCTAAGTCATTATGTTTCATGGCTTGAGGATCTTGATACCGTCAAGACAAATTTTCTTCCTGGACTTAGAAATCTTAGTACTGAAAACGTGCGACCAAGAGTGTTCATCATGAACTACGGTCACATCTATTTAGGAAGGATGGTAAGATTTTTACTATTTGTCCTCAGTGCATCTTTTCCATACATTATTTGTGAAGCTAAACTTCATTGCTAAGTATGTGACCATACGATGTTCTTCAACAGGGACTCCCGATGAATGTTGTGCCTTAAGGGATCGAGACTAAAGGTACCATGAGTGTTATTAGCTTACGGCCAAGATATCCTACATGTTACTTTAGTGCATTCAAGATCAGCGATGAATGCTTAATAGTGCAAGACTGGACCAGATATGTGATGGGGGAGCGCAGACAAGTACTAGGGGGCAGCAAACAGATGTGCTACCCAAAATTAGGAGACAGGTTCATCTGCATGCTCCAACTTGATCAAGGAGGAGAGCTACACATGTTTTATGTTGTTTTACCTAAGAGAGAGTAGCAGGAGTGATTAGCTAGAAATGAGTTTGAGGATGATGATGTGCTACACTATTACTATGATGATAAAATAGCTAGTGTTGGTGGTAATGACTGATGATTATTATTAGCTAGTGTTAGTGGTGATTAAATAATACTGTTGGTGCTAATGATTATGATGATGATTAAATAGCTTGTGCTGGCGGATTAGATTCAAGTGGAGGCAACATGTGGTGCACATTGAAAGTACTACTAGTCCAAACTAGATCAAGTTTGGATTAGTAGTATACTTTTGACATGCACCACATATTGCCTCCACTTGAACCTAATCCACCTTCATTTGACACACTGTTATGGACATAATGATGTAAACCTCATAACTGGTATTGTACCAATATTTGTACGACGGCTCATAAATACACTAAAATTAAAAAATTAAAAAAACAATACTAATAGCGATGGAAAGAAAACACGCTGCCAGTAGTTACATTAGCAGCAGCGTGGGAGTGAACAAGCGCTGCAGCTATTTGTCCTAGCAATAGCGCGTGCGGCCCGCATTACTGCTAAGCAATAGCTGTAGCGCCTTATTAGTAGCGCGCCTACCCGCGCTACTAGTGAGCACAAAACCAGCGCTACTGCTAGGGTTTTCCCTAGTAGTGGAGTGGGAGGACTGCTCTCCACTCGGTGGGATTTTTTCAAACATAGGCGAGTGATGGATTGCCGTTAAGCCTCTTAGTGAGAGAACTTAGGCGAGTGCTCGACTGCAGCTAAGCCCCCGAGTGGGAGGACTGCTCTCCACTCGGTGGGATTTTTTCAAACTTAGGCGAGTGCTGGACTGCCGTTAAGCCTCTCAGTGAGAGAACTTAGGCAAGTGCTCGACTGCAGCTAAGCCCCCGAGTGGGAGGACTGCTCTCCGCTCGGTAGGATTTTTTCAAATTTAGGCGAGTGCTGGACTGCCGTTAAGCCTCTTAGTGAGAGAACTTAGGCGAGTGCTCGACTGCAGCTAAGCCCCCGAGTGGGAGGACTGCTCTCCACTCGGTGGGATTTTTTCAAACTTAGGCGAGTGCTGGACTGCCGTTAAGCCTCTTATTGAGAGAACTTAGGCGAGTGCTCGACTGCAGCTAAGCCCCCGAGTGGGAGGACTGCTCTCCACTCGGTAGGATTTTTTCAAACTTAGGCGAGTGCTGGACTGCCGTTAAGCCTCTTATTGAGAGAACTTAGGCGAGTGCTCGACTGCAGCTAAGCCCCCGAGTGGGAGGACTGCTCTCCACTCGGTAGGATTTTTTCAAACTTAGGCGAGTGCTGGACTGCCGTTAAGCTTCTTAGTGAGAGAACTTAGGCGAGTGCTCGACTGCAGCTAAGCCCCCGAGTGGAAGGATTGCTCTCCACTCGGTAGGATTTTTTACAAACTTAGGCGAGTGCTAGACTGCCGTTAAGCCTCTTATTGAGAGAACTTAGGCGAGTGCTCGACTGTAGCTAAGCCCCCGAGTGGAGGATTGCTCTTCACTCGGTAGGATTTTTTCGAACTTAGGCGGAACGGATTCGCGACTAAGCCCACCCACTGGGGGATTTCAGGAGTAAATAAGAACAACACAATCAAATGAGAGAACCGTAAGCTCTTGTCTTTGATAAACGAATTACAAAAGGTGTTGCTTATTACATTTTATTCGAACGAGTGTTTAAGTGTAAAAGGGGCGGAGCAGCTCCGCGTTCCAAGCCCGTGGCTCATCTTTCTGATGCTTGATACTGTAAAGATGGTATGCTCCATTGTGGAGAACTTTGGTGACGATGAAGGGGCCTTCCCAAGTTGGAGCGAGCTTGTGTGGTTTCTGCTGATCCACTCGAAGAACCAAGTCTCCTTCTTGAAAGGCCCGACCCTTCACATTCCTGGCGTGGAATCGACGCAAATCTTGTTGATAAATGGTCGAGCGGATCAAGGCCATATCTCTTTCCTCCTCTAAGAGATCGACTGAATCTTGCCGTGCCTGCTCTGCTTCTGCTTCGGAGAAGAGTTCAACTCGGGGTGCGTTGTGGAGCAAGTCACTTGGCAGAACAGCTTCGGCTCCATAGACTAAGAAGAAAGGAGTTCTTCCAGTCGACCGATTAGGAGTTGTCCTTAAACCCCACAGAACTGACAGAAGTTCATCAACCCAAGCACCTGCTGCGTGTTTGAGATCACGCATCAGTCGGAGCTTCAGTCCTTTGAGAATTAGGCCATTGGCTCTTTCTGCTTGTCCGTTCGACTGAAGTGAGCAACAGAAGCATAGTCGACTCGAGTGCCCTGAGAGGCGCAGAAAATTCTGAACTCATCGGAATCGAAGTTCGATCCGTTGTCCGTGATGATGCTGTGTGGGACTCCATATCAAAACGTCAATTCTCTGATAAAACTGACAGCGGTGCTAGCGTCAAGGTTCTTGATGGGTTTGGCTTCGATCCATTTGGTAAACCTGTCGACTGCAACGAGCACGTGAGTGAAGCCGCTTCTGCCGGTCCTCAGCGGTCCAACCATATCCAGTCCCCAAACAGCGAAGGGCCAGACGAGAGGGATGGTCTTCAGGGCTGACGCTGGCTTGTGAGACATATCGGAGTAAAATTGACAGCCTTCACATCTGTCGACTATATCTTTCACCATCTCGTTTGCTCGTGGCCAATAGAATCTAGCTCGGTATGCTTTAGCCACGATGGCCCGAGAGGACGCATGGTGACCACAGGTCCCCGAGTGGATGTCATTGAGGATCATTCGACCTTCTTCTGGTGTTATGCACTTCTGACTGACTCCAGTCACACTTTCTCTGAACAGCTGCCCTCTTATCATAGTAAAAGCTTTAGATCGGCGGACGATCTGTCGAGCTTCTTCTTCATCCTCTGGGAGATCTTTCCTGAGGATGTACGCAATGTAGGGCACCGTCCAGTCGGGAGTAATGGCCAGAACCTCCATGATCAGGTCGACCACAGCTGGGACCTCGACTTGAGTCGGATCCGTGGCGCTCTTGTGTTGTGGGGGCTCTTCAATGAAAGGGTCTTCCTGAACTGTCGGCGTGTGAATATGCTCCAAGAACACATTGCTGGGAATGGCCTCTCTCTTGGAACCTATCTTTGCCAATTCCTCGGCTGCTTGATTTTTCAATCAGGGGATGTGGTGGAGTTCTAACCCCTCGAACTTCTTCTCAAGCTTTCTCACCGCGTTGCAGTAACCAGTCATGGCTGGGCTTCTGACGTCCCACTCCTTCATCACTTGATTAACTACCAAATCTGAGTCGCCATAGACCATGAGGCGACGGACGCCGAGTGAGATGGCCATGCGCAACCCATACATGAGTGCTTCATAGTATGCTTCATTGTTGGAGGAATCAAAGTGAATCTGGAGGACATATCTGAGCTTGTCTCCTCGGGGGGATACCAGAACTACTCCAGCACCAGAATCGTTCAACATCTTGGATCCGTCAAACAACATGGTCCAGTGCTCCGAGTGAACTTGAGTCGGCAGTTGCTGTTCGATCTACTCGGCGAGGAAATATGCTATTGCTTGGGACTTGATAGCTTTCTTTGCCTCAAACTTGATATCCAAGGGAAGGAGTTCAATCGCCCATTTTGCCACTCGACCAGTTGCATCCCTGTTGTGCAGAATCTCTGACAATGGAGCATCGCTGACGACTGTAACAGAGTGATCTGAGAAGTAGTGTGCAACCTTCTTCGTGGTCATGTAAATTCCATAGACAATCTTCTAATAGTGAGGATATCTCTGCTTTGACGGGGTCAGGACTTCAGAAATATAATAAAATGGGCGTTGAACTTTGTACGCTATTCCTTCTTCTTCCCGCTCGATCGTAAGTACTGTACTGACGACTTGTCCAGTGGCTGCTATATAAAGCAAAAGAGGCTCTTTGCTGATTGGAGCAGCAAGCACTGGCTGGGTGGAAAGCAGGGCCCTTAGCTCTGCAAATGTTGTATCAGCTTCTGGAGTCCACTCGAACGCATCTGATCTCTTCATCAGTCGGTAAAGAGGCAGGGCCTTTTCACTGAGGCGAGAAATGAATCGACTTAGGGCGGCCAAGCAACCAGTAAGCTTTTGGACATCATGCACACGCACAGGGCGTTTCATCCGAAGTATAGCACCTACTTTCTCTGGGTTAGCATCGATTCCTCGTTCGGAAACAAGAAAACCGAGTAACTTTCCGCCTGGAACTCCAAACATGCACTTTGATGGATTGATCTTGATATCATACCTTCTGAGGTTGGCAAAGGTTTCGGCGAGGTCGGTCAGCAGGTCAGAACCTTTACGTGACTTGACCACAATGTCTGTAACACCCCAGATGTAACTTTCCCAATTTGTACTCCAACTCTTGCCGTTTCCGGCGTTAAGTTATATTTATTTCCTCGGGTTTGGGTTTTGTCTCTGTGTGTTTTTATCGTTGTCATGCATCTCATATCATGTCATCATGTGCATTGCATTTGCATACGTGTTCATCTCATGCATTCGAGCATTTTCCCCGTTGTCCGTTTTGCATTCCGGCGCTCTGTTCTCCTCCGGTGGTCTTTTCTAGCTTTCTTTCGTGTGCGGGGATTAAACATTTCCGGATTGGACCGAGACTTGCCAAGCGGCCTTGGTTTACTACCGGTAGACCGCCTGTCAAGTTTCGTATCATTTGGACTTCGTTTGATACTCCAACGGTTAACCGAGGGACCGAAAAGGCCTCATGTGTGTTGCAGCCCAACACCCCTCCAATTTGGCCCAAAACCCACCAAACTCTGCTCCATGTCCTAGAGCGTTCGATCACGATCGCGTGGCCGAAAACCGCACCTCATTTGGACTCTCCTAGCTCCCTCTATGCCTATATATACACCCCCCATTCCAAATTCGCGGATCCTCTCCCCCCTAACCCTAAAAAAAATCCCAGATCCGCCGCTCCGGACGTATCCGGGCGGAGCCGGACAACGTCCGCCGCCACTGCCAGCCACTCCACGCCCGCCACCTGTCAGCTCGCCGCCGCCTCCCACCGCCGGCCCGGGAGGCCCGAGTCGGGCCCCCGAGGCACGCGCGCGCCCCGCCGCCTGCCTCCTCAGTCCGCCGCCTGGCGCTGCGCCCCGCCGCCCGCCGCCACCGCGCTGGCCACCGCCCGCCACCGCGGGCCCCCGCCGCCGCCGCCGCAGCGCGAGCCGCCGCCGCCAAAGGAGGTCGCCGGCGACGCCCCGACTCCGGCCGGCCTCCTCTCCCCATCTTCGGCAAGCCCCGGCCGGTACTCCCTTCTCTTTCGGCGAGAAGCTCCGGCGAGAGCCCGGCCACCTCGGTTCGCGCGCCGCCCCGATCCAGATCTGTTTTCAGGGTTAACCTAATTTTCTCCAAGTCCCTAAATTTTCGGTCCATATGCTCCTGTTCGAGGCTCTGTAACTTTGCATCCGTAGCTCCGATTCATGCATATAGCATATCAAAATGTTCATCTCAGAGAGTACATCATTTTATTCCATTGCATCATTTTCATTTGAGCTCATCTTGGTGCCCGAAATGCTGTTAGAAGAGGGCTACTTGAGTTAATTGTCAGATATGTTACTCCGTTTAGCACTTTTGTCATTTTTGCCATGATTAATGTGTGCATGATATGCCCGTGAGTTCTACATATGTTTTGTTAAGGGTTTTGTCATCTATCCAGAGGTGCAACCCATGTATTTTTAGGATGTGTGTGGTGACTTGTGAAAGCTTGCAAAGTGGTGCACCCGGTAATTCTGTTTTCAGGGACTTAGTAATTTCACTAAGTCCTGGGATTGTTTAGTTCATGATGCCATATGTTCTTGTTGTTTCCTAGTGATCCGTGCCTCTTTTGAGGATGATCAGTAAGGGAGTTTTGTTAATATTGTAGTGCTCTATCCATCCATGTCTTTGTTTGCAATTATGGAGCACCCTAGCTTGAGTCAATCGAGCTCTACTTTTGCTTCGTTGCGAATCTGGGCAGATCGTCAACTTGTTTGCGATTTTGCCGATGTTATTGTAGTTGATCCGTGCATGCTATGCTATTGTTCTTGCCATGTCTATCTTGTATTTTGTGCCTTATTAAGGGATGTATGCTTGTCTTGCCATGACTTGCACCATGGTGAGTGCATCGAGCTCGTAAACATGCCTTTGTGAGTTATGTTTCAGCATGTCCCAGTTTTCACTAAGTCTGAAAACTGATTATGTTTTTGCTATGTTCGTGTGCTTGTTAGTATATTTTGTGATCCCTTTTGACTCAAGGTCACTAAGGGACTTTTGTTAAGCTTGTTGAGTAGCTCCATGCCATGTCTTTCTTTGTCATGTTCAGGTCCTGTAGCATGTTCATCTCATTGCATTTAGATGCCTACTTGCTGTAAATCGCAGACCGGTGTCAATTTTGAATCGCTTGCCATTTCCAAACCGTAACTCCGATTCCGGCGTTCTTTATATCGTTTTAAAGCTATTTCATCTCATCTTTCCAGTGGCACCCTTGGAATTCCAAGTTGAGGCCAGGTTCATGCATTTCCTGTCATATCTTGCATTTTGCATCCCGCATCGCATCCCGCATAGCATATCATCTTTGCATCGTGTTGTTTGAGTTTACACGTGGTTGATTGTATCCTTGTTGCTTGTTTGTCTTGCTTGGGTAGAGCCGGGAGACGAGTTCACTAACGAGGAGCCCATTGAGTTTGCTTTTGAGGATCCAGTCAACTCTGACAACTATGCAGGCATGATGATCATACCCTCGATATCACTACTATCTTTGGTATGCTTGTTTGCTCGCTCTTTTGCTATGCCAATGCTACGATGCCTACCACTTGCTTGCAAGCCTCCCAAATTTCCAAGTCAAACCTCTAACCCACCATTGTCCTAGCAAACTGTTGATTGGCTATGTTACCGCTTTGCTCAGCCCCTCTTATAGCGTTGCTAGTTGCAAGTGAAGATTGGAGGCCGTTCCTTGTTGGAACATCTTTTATTTACTTGTTGGGATATCATTATATTGCCATGATATCTTAATGCATCTATATACTTGGTAAAGGGTGGAAGGCTCGGCCTCTCGCCTAGTGTTTTGTTCCACTCTTGCCGCCCTAGTTTCCATCATATCGGTGTTATGTTCCCAGTGTTTGCGTTCCTTACGCGGTTGGGTTATAATGGGAACCCCTTGATAGTTCGCCTTGATTAAAGGTTTTCCAGCAATGCCCAACATTGGTCTTACCATTCGCCACCTAGCCTTTTCTTTCCCTTGGGTTCTGCAGACTCAAGGGTCATCTTATTTTAACCCCCTCCCCCCCCCCGGGCCAGTGCTCCTCTGAGTGTTGGTCCAACCGAGCGATGTCCGGGGCTACCAGGGGCAACTCTGGCTGGCCTACCCGACGTCTTGCTCATCTGAGTGTGCCCTGAGAAAGAGATATGTGCAGCTCCTATCGGGATTTGTCGGCACATTCGGGCGGTGTTGCTGGCCTTGTTTTAACCTGTCGAAGTGTCTTGAATTACCGAGATACCGAGTCTGATCGGAACGTCTTGGGAGGAGGTCTATTCCTTCGTTGACCGTGAGAGCTTGTCATGGGCTAAGTTGGGACTCCCCTGCAGGATTGAACTTTCGAAAGCCGTGCCGCGGTTATGGGCAGATGGGAATTTGTTAATGTCCGGTTGTAGATAACTTGAACCTTAATTTAATTAAAATGAATCAACCGAGTGTGTTACCGTGATGGCCTCTTCTCGGCGGAGTCCGGGAAGTGGACACGGTGTTGGAGTAATGTTTGCGCAGGTTGCTCTCTAGTTTCTCGCTCGCGCCTTGCCTCCTCTTCTCGCTCTCTTCTGTGTATAAGTTAGCCACCATACTTGCTAGTCGCTTGCTGCAGCTCCACTCATATTTTACCTTGCCTTACCTATAAGCTTAAATAGTCTTGATCGCGAGGGTGCGAGATGGCTGAGTCCCTGTGGCTCACAGGATTACTATTACACCAGATGCAGGGCCTATTGATTCCGCTCCAGGAGACGCGTATGAGCTCAAGTGGGAGTTCGACGAAGACTCTCAACGATACTATGTTTCCTTTCCCGACGATCAGTAGTGGTGCCCAGTTGGGGGTGAACAGGACCGTTGTCGCATGTTGGGTTCTCTTTTATTTTGGCGCCGTAGTCGGGCCTTGAGTGTATGGATGATGTAATGTTATTTATGTACTTGATTGACGTGGCGAGTGTAAGCCAACTATGTTATCTCCCCTTTATTATTTATATTACATGGGATGTTGTGAAGATTGCCTAACTTGCGACATATGCCTTCAATGCGATTATGTCTCTAAGTCGTGCCTCGACACGTGGGAGCTATAGTCGCATCGAGGGTGTTACAATGTCATCCATGTATGCTTCCACATTCCGACTGATCTTAGTGAGCAGGCACTTCTGAATCATTCGCATAAGTGTGGCTCCGGCGTTTTTCAAGCCGAATGGCATTGTGACATAACAGAAGCACCCGAACGGGGTGATAAAAGTTGTCTTTATTTCATCGGGTCCGTACAGACGGATCTGGTGGTACCCGGAGTAGGCGTCCAAAAAGGACAAACGCTCGCACCCAGCAGTCGAGTCGACTATCTGATCGATGCGAGGGAGAGGGAAGTGATCTTTCGGGCAGGCCCGATTGATATGCTTGAAATCGATGCACATGCGGAGTGAGTCATCTTTCTTTGGGACCATGACAACATTGGCTAACCACTCGGAGTGGTAAATCTCTCGGATAAACTCAGCTGCCAAAAGCCGAGCCACCTCTTCGCCGATTTCTTTTCTTTTCTGGATGGCGGACCGTCGAAGATGCTCTTTGACTGGTTTCACTTTCGGGTCGACTCGCAAACGATGCTCAGCCAGTCCCCTGGGAACACCTGGCATGTCAGAAGGCTTCCATGCAAAGATTTCCTAGTTCTCACGGAGGAACTGGATGAGCGCTTCTTCCTATTTGGAGTTGAGTGTGGTCGAAATGTGGGTCGGAGCTGCATTGGGGTCCGTCGGGTGAATGTGAACAGACTTTGTCTCGCCAGATGACTGGAATGCTTAATCCGTGGCTGGCTTCTTGGCTCGCAACAAGTCACTTGGGTCTGCATTTTTCTGGTATTCTTGCAATTCTGCCACGGCCATCTGGGCATCGGCGATCTTTGAGCCCTTCTGTAAACACTCTTCCGCCTTTTTCCGATTAGCAGAGATAGTGATCACTCCTCTGGGACCAGGCATCTTCAGTTTGAGGTACACGTAACAAGGTCGAGCCATGAATCGTGCATAAGCTGGCCTGCCCAGAATTGCATGATACGCACTCTGAAAATCCACGACTTCAAACGTCAACTTTTCTTTGCGGTAATTTTTGGCATCACCGAAAACCACGTCGAGTACAATCTGACCGAGGGACGTAGCCTTCTTGCCTGGGATGACCCCATGGAAACTCATGTGGCTTTCACTGAGTCTGGACATCGGAATGCCCATTCCTTTCAACGTTTCTGCGTACAGAATGTTCAGGCCACTGCCACCGTCCATCAGGACCTTTGTCAGTCGAGTGCCTTCGACCACCGGGTCGACCACCAGCGCTTGCCTCCCAGGGGTGGCGATGTGCACTGGGTGATCAGACTGGTCGAACGTAATGGCAGTCTGCGACCATTTCAAGTAATTGGGTGTCGCCGGAGCGACCATGTTCACTTCTCTGTTGATGACTTTCAATCGACTCTTGTTTTCATCATCACCAAAAATCATCAGAGTGGAATTCACGTGAGGATAACCATCATCATCTTCCCCTTCACTCTCAGCCTTGTCTGCCTCCTTCTCCTTTTCCTTGGGCTGTTTCTCTCGGAACTGCTAGATCAGGAGCCGACACTGTCGAGTGGTATGCTTCGGGTAAATGAAATTACCTTCTTCGTCTTTTTTGGTGTGGATATGGCACGGCAGATCCAACACGTCATTTCCATCTTGATCTTTTACTTTCTTGGGGTTCCACGGCCCTTTGGGCTTCCCCTTGAACTTTCCTTGAACCACAGCCAAGGCCTCACCCGGAGCAGCTGGTTCGGCCTTGCGTTTTTGTTTCCGACTGGAGTTTCCTCCTCCGGCTTCGTGGGCGACTGCTTTGTGCTTGCCACTCCGCAGTCGCTCCTCCTCTTCACCATTGGCATACTTGATGGCGATTTCCATCATCCGAGTCAAAGTCATGTTTCCTGTCCGACCAAATTTCAGATTCAACTCTCGGTACCTGCGCCTTCCTTCAAAGCACAAATTGCCTGATGATCAAACACATCTTCCACCATGTGGTGCAGGATGATCCACCTTTGGATATAAACTCTCAAAGTTTCATTCGATTTCTGGACGCAACACTGTAATTCCGTCAAACCTGCTGGCTGCTTGCAAGTACCCTCAAACGTTCTGACAAACACTCGGGCAAGATCTTCCCAAGTATAGATGCTGCCCCGCGCCAACTGATTCAGCCACGCCCTAGTCGAGCCCTCCAACATCAGAGGAAGGTGTTTCATGGCCACCTCATTATTACCGCCACCAATCTGGACAGCCACTCGGTAATCTTCGAGCCAGGTGTCAGGCTTGGACTCTCTGGTGAACTTATTGACTCCAGTCGCCAACCTGAAGTTGGGGGGAATCACTGCAGCTCTGATAGCTCTGCTGAAGCACTCTGGGCCAGAGACATGCACCCTGTTGCTGGTTTGCGGGCCTCTGTCATGGCCATCTCGGTGAGCTCTGTTTCTGTCGACCAAGCCTTGTATGAGAATAGATCTCGCACCAAAGCCTGGCTCCCTGGGGTCGACTGGAATACCTCTTCCGACGCTGTTAGGGCGCCTGTCTTCATGTGGCCGCGACACGTACGACCCACTCCTTGGAAGAGGCGTGGGCACTCGACGGCGACCATCGTGATCGGCTCGACGATCATACTGCTCCTGGTTTCTGTACTAATCACGCCGCTCTCCACGTCCCTCACGCCTCGGGGGCGATCTCGGGCTATGGGCCGACTGGACCGTATCTGCGACCACAGATCTGTTATGGATCCTACCCCGCGACTGAGACATGGCTGTATTCTGCTCTCCTGCTGCCCGGAGCAAGGCCCTGATCTACGCCAGACCTCGGCCAGCTTCTGACTTGGAAGGTTGAATCGACTCTGCTATCCGGGCCGCAGCTGCTAGGTTTTGGATCGATGTTCGGTATACCTGAGCCGGAGGTGGAAAAATTTGGCGTCGGCTGGACTCAGGAGCACGTTGACGAGCGCGATCGTCGAGTGCGCGCTGTAGGTTCTCCAGCCGAGTGCGCTCAGCCAGATTGGCCAAGCGAGCCTGTTCCAAGGCCTGGGCCTCGGGCGTTTCTCCAACTATAGGAGTATGCAGGGCATCCATGTTTCGGCGACGAAGTTCTTCTCTCTGTTGCGAGGAGAGAGGCTCGGGGCGGTACTCCTCGTGAACGCGCGACGGATCGCCGTTCCCGTCACCTCCGTCTTCATGATCGAAGCCAGGAGGACCGCGTGGTCCATTGACCATCAGGACTTCCGCTGCCAAGTCTTTGCTACCGCACTCGGATGCAGTCTCTACGGAGCCAGTCGATAGATCGAACAGGCCGTAGAGAGACTCGTCGGGCTCGAGCGCCGCGACTTGAGGGGTGGCCGATTGGCGGGCCACCGCATGCTTCACCCACCGTTGAACCCTCGACCGGCCGGTGCGCTTGTATCGGCGGGTCGCAGGGATGGGGAAAGCCGTAGGATTTGACTGGTATTGGGTCGACATTTGCCGCAGGAGGACGCCGCGGACGCACGCGTGAAAGTGCGTCGCCCCGCGGGCGGGGAACGCATCGACGTCGAGTGGTGCCTCCTGAAGCCAAGCGGAGTCGTCGGCGACAAACACGAGCGCGCCGAGACGGATCTCGCGGCCCTCAGCGAAACCTCCGCCTGGAACCATGATGATGGGGATCGAAAAAATTGCAACTTCTCCAATAAGTCGCTAAGACACCCGCCCCACGGTGGGCGCCAACTGTCGTGGATCTAAGTCTGATAGTAGAATGGGGTAGGTATGAGGAGGCAAGATCCTAGCTATGGAGCAGTTGTATACACAAGTTTTGCGAGTTCAGGCCCTTCTCGGAGGAAGTAACAGCCCTACGTCTCGGTGCCCTGAGGCGGTCGACTGGATTATACGTGTGTGTGTTTACAAAAGTGCAAACCCTTGTCCCAGAGGAGGGGCGTGGCTTATATAGAGTGCGCCAGGACCCCAGCTCCCTTCCGTTACACAAGGTTCAATGCTCATAAAGGTGGGGCGTTACTGGTAACGTCTACAATGAAGTGTTATAAATGCCCATAATGCTATGGTTTAAGTCACGACCGTTGCAGAGTGGAGGGCTTCTCGTCTTCTGGTGGTCGAGTGTCTTCAAGGTGGTCGAGTGTCTTCAAGGCAGTCGAGTGAGCACATCTTCATGGTCGAGTGGATGATATTTTCTCTTCGACTGCTTCTGATTCTTTGTAAAGATGTCCTCGGGGATGGTATGCTGGACAGATCCATGACCCTACCCTAGGTACATAGCTTCATCAGGCGCTACTGCTAGGTTAGCTACAGCGCGTTCTGGGATACACGCTATTGCTTTCCTTTCTCTTTTTCCCCTTTTTCATTTAGTTTTCTTCACATTTTATTTTTTTCCTTTCACCTTATTCTATTTCTTTCATTTTTAATTACCTTTCTATTTTCTTTCCATTTAATTTTATATCCTTTAGCAGTAGCGAGTTTATATTAAAACGCGCTGCTACAAATAAATTAGCGGTAGCGCGGTTCGATTTAGGTCGCGACTACTATGTGTAGCCTATCGGCTAAGCCATGGGAATTGTACTAGTAACATGTGTAGGGTGAGACGCGCTACTGCTAGAAATTTATCTGCAGCACGGTTTGCAGAGGAGCGCTACTGCTACTTAGCACCACCGTGCTTTTTTGACCCTCGCTACTGCTAAAGTTCTGTGTATAAGGTTTTCCCTAGTAGTGAGGACGTAGGGTTTTACCTCCATAAAGAGGGCCTGAACCTGGGTAAAACATCGTGTCCCCTGCCTCCTGTTACCATCCGCCTTAGACGCACAGTTCGGGACCCCCTACCCGAGATCCGCCGGTTTTGACACCGACATTGGTGCTTTCATTAAGAGTTCCGCTGTGTGTTCGGCAAAAGGTTGATGGCTCGCCTGCAGATCAACTGCGACTTCGGCATCTTCGTCACCAGCTCGACTGGTCACCTTGGTTCGACCAAGGATTGCGCCCTACCTCCGATCATCATGTTCGGATGAGGGACTTTATAAACATCAACTCCGATCTCTATCAGGATCATGGAGGAATCATCCAGAAAGTCCGGGGGCTCAACGTCAACATTGCCCTCGGGTGACCGTGCTGTTTTTCTAGACAGCAAACTTATGTCCACCGCCACCGCCTCCTCAAGTGTCTTTTTTAACGATTGCTTCGGTGAAATTGTGCGGAATTGAGTCTATAACAAATCTGGAAAATTTCGTCGAGTTTCGATGGAGGAATCTCTGGCAATCCACGATATACCGGAGCCCTGTCAAATCTGGACGGGAATCTGGACGAGTTTAGGGCGTGGTGTCCAACTTCTAACTCGGATGTCCTTTGTAAGATCCAACCGTTGATCGGCTGCATAATTCCTATATCTACCACCTCTCAAAATTTCAGCTCGATCCGACCGTCCAAACTCTGGGAACATTCTGATTAGTGCATCACTTTTCAGATCTGTTTTCTGCACGAAAACGAATCCGACCCGAGTTCGTCTTTTTTATGAACGTGATTTCGGACATCCCTTTTAAAGGAAGTTTTGTATGGGGTATTGTGTTTTGTTCCCGAACACATCCCACTAACTTTAAGATCTTTCGAACATGATCTTCAACATCACGCTGGTGTCAAACCAATCCGGCAATATTGCTCCACGGTTGCCGACCTGCGCTAGACACGTCGTCACTTTGTTCAGCTGAGCTCAACTTCTTCGGATCATCATCTCGGCAAGCCGAACAAGAGTTTGACATCGCGAAGGATAAATCATCACCAACATCACCGCCCCACGGATTACCCGGAGCAGGCACACCGGCATCGCCGCACGGTCACTTCATCAAGCCGGCATTGACCACGCCACGAACTGCATCGGCAGGGCCGCGCTGTTGCTCCTTCAAGCCGGTGTCCATCACACCAACCTACTTCGACTCATCGGCTGACATCGAGGCTTCGACATCTTGGCTGGACTGGGGGCTTCGCCATTTCTTCATCAACCTACTCCGGAGACTTTGGCGTCACTGGCCGACCAGCTCCATCACGTTAGCTGGACCGAGGGCTTTACCTCGTGAGCCAGCCTTTGCCAGCATCGTCATGCCGTCGCTTTATCGCCCATCAGGCAATGGGTGTGCGGATCGAGTCCCAATTTTGGGAATCACCTTTCTTCGGATTGCTACAACAAATAAACCAGGTTCTATTAATCCTAGTATTTTTTGCTTGTTTGGGTTTATTTTTCCCAAGAAATTATTACTCTAGTTTGTCCATCATCTATATATAGGTCTATCAAATGATGGCCGCATTAACGACGGTCGGGTGGTGGTTCGGTCAGTTTCCGTACATAGTCCGGCGAACGCCGCATCCGGAACTCGGACAGACCTGCGAATTCAGGCTTTGCCACGCCCTTACCGCATCACGCCGACGCCCTGCATCAACATTGACTTCGGCGCCAGGCCATATTTCTTTTATTACTCACTTTGCATAAATTATTTATTATGCAATGTTTTTTTACTATTATCTCCGATTTGCATCACTTTTTTTGCACAGGAAAATGATCCGGGTTGGGCAGTATCGTCAACTCGGCGTATTGACATACCACGCCACCTCGGCTAGACGGAGGGCTTCGTCAACACTTCATTACCCCATGCTGAGCACTTCGGCATCACTCTGCCGGCCTGCATTGACCGTGCTATATCACCACTTCGGCGTGTCGAGCTCTCCGCTCCGCCACCTCGGGACCGGCTTGGGGGATGGAACCTTGTCCCGCATCAAGCTTGGACCGCGTCATCAATGCCGAACACATTAACCAGCTAAGTCGCTTTCGTGCTCAAAGTTTTAATTTTTAACTTGTGTTCGGTTCGACCAAGCATTATACTTTTTTGGATAAAAGTTGCTTGTAAAAAATCTTCTTGTCAAAACTTTGTTTGTGACATGCAAATTTAAATACCGCGTTTATTTGGGGGCTCCCTTGACGGAGCTTTGCCTCTTGCATATGATTATACTTGTACGGCTTCATTCCTTGTTCGTGTATTACGCCACAATATGCTCCATATTGACTTAAGCGATTTGCATGCTGGGTTGCCTGGCTCCTGTGCTTACCCCTACGTTCCTAATTGTTCAACTAGGGAGTAAAGGGAGCACCTCTGCGATTGTCAAGACCGGGTCCTCCGAGCTCTAACCTCAGACTGGGTGAAGCCGAAAGCTAGCGCTCTTATTGTTTTCAATCATGGTCGGCACACAACGGAACTCATGAGTACAAAAAATCTATTGCACAAGTCTCTGTTGGGGAACGTTGCAGAAAACAAAAATTTTCCTACGGTTTCACCAAGATCCATCTAGGAGTTCATCTAGCAACGAGTGATCGGATTGCATCTACATACCTTTGTAGATCACGCGCGGAAGCGTTCAAAGAACGGGGATGAGGAAGGCGTACTCGACGTGATCCAAATCACCGGAGATCCTAGCGCCGAACGGACGGCACCTCCGCGTTCAACACACGTACGGTCAGCGTAACGTCTCCTTCTTCTTGATCCAGCAAGGGGGAAGGAGAGGTTGAGGAAGATGGTTCCAGCAGCAGCACGACGGCGTGGTGGTGATGGAGCTGCAGTACTCCGGCAGGGCTTCGCCAAGCACTATGGAGGAGGAGGAAGTGTTGGAGAGGGAGAGGGAGGCACCAAAGGCAAGGGTGAGAGGTCCTCCCTTCCCCCCCACTATATATAGGGGGCCTAGGGGGGGCGCCGGCCCTAGGAGATCCAATCTCCTAGGGGGGCGGCGGCCAAGGGAGGAATCCCTCCTCCCCAAGGCACCTAGGAGGTGCCTTCCCCTTCTAGGACTCTTCCTTTAGGGTTTCCCCCACCCTAGGCGCATGGGCCCTAGGGGGAAGTGGCGCCCCAGCCCACTTTGGGCTGGATCCCTTCCCACTTCAGCCCATGGGGCCCTCCGGGATAGGTGGCCCCACCCGGTGGACCCCCGGGACCCTTCCGGTGGTCCCCGTACAATACCGGTGACCCCGAAACTTGTCCTGATGGCTGAAATAGCACTTCCTATATATAATTCTTTACCTCTGGACCATTCCGAAACTCCTCGTGACATCCGGGATCTCATCCGGGACTCCGAACAACATTCGGGTTACTGCATATACATATCCCTACAACCCTAGCGTCACCGAACCTTAAGTGTGTAGACCCTACGGGTTCGGGAGACATGTAGACATGACCGAGATCGCTCTTCAGTCAGTAACCAACAGCGGGATCTGGATACCCATGTTGGTTCCCACATGCTCCTCGATGATCTCATCGGATGAACCACGATGTCGAGGATTCAAGCAACCCCGTATACAATTCCCTTTGTCAATCGGTATGTTACTTGCCCGAGATCTGATCGTCGGTATCCCAATACCTCGTTCAATCTCGTTACCGGCAAGTCACTTTACTCGTACCGTAATGCATGATCCCGTGACCAGACACTTGGTCACTTTGAGCTTATTATGATGATGCATTACCGAGTGGGCCCAGTGATACCTCTCCGTCATACGGAGTGACAAATCCCAGTCTTGATCCGTGTCAACACAACAGACACTTTCGGAGATACCCGTAGTATACCTTTATAGTCACCCAGTTATGTTGTGACATTTGGTACACCCAAAGCACTCCTACGGTATCCGGGAGTTACACGATCTCATGGTCTAAGGAAAAGATACTTGACATTGGAAAACTCTAGCAAACGAACTATACGATCTTATGCTATGTTTAGGATTGGGTCTTGTCCATCACATCATTCTCCTAATGATGTGATCTCATTATCAATGACATCCAATGTCCATAGTCAGGAAACCATGACTATCTGTTGATCAGCGAGCTAGTCAACTAGAGGCTTACTAGGGACATGTTGGTGTCTATTATTCACACATGTATTACAATTTCCGGATAACACAATTATAGCATGAATAAAGACAATTATCATGAACAAGGAAATATAATAATAATGCTTTTATTATTGCCTCTAGGGCATATTTCCAACAGTCTCCCACTTGCACTAGAGTCAATAATCTAGTTACATTGTGATGAATCGAACACCCATGGAATTCTGGTGTTGATCATGTTTTGCTCTAGGCGAGGTTTAGTCAACGGATCTGCTACATTCAGGTCCGTGTGTACTTTACAAATATCTATGTCTCCATCTTGAACATTTTCACGAATGGAGTTGAAGCGACGCTTGATGTGCCTTGTCTTCTTGTGAAACCTGGGCTCCTTGGCAAGTGCAATAGCTCCAGTGTTGTCACAGAAGAGCTTGATCGGCCCCGACGCATTGGGTATGACTCCTAGGTTGGTGATGAACTCCTTCACCCAAATTGCTTCATGCGCTGCCTCCGAGGCTGCCATGTACTCCGCTTCACATGTAGATCCTGCCACGACGCTCTGCTTGCAACTGCACCAGCTTACTGCCCCACCATTCAAAATATACACGTATCCGGTTTGTGACTTAGAGTCATCCAGATCTGTGTCGAAGCTAGCGTCGACGTAACCCTTTACGACGAGCTCTTCGTCACCTCCATAAACAAGAAACATTTCCTTAGTCCTTTTCAGGTACTTCAGGATATTCTTGACTGTTGTCCAGTGTTCCTTGCCGGGATTATTTTGGTACCTTCCTACCAAACTTACGGCAAGGTTTACATCAGGTATGGTACACAGCATGGCATACATAATAGAACCTATGGCTGGGCATAGGGGATGACACTCATCTCTTCCATATCTTCTGCCGTGGTCAGACATTGAGCTGAGCTCAATTTCACACCTTGCAACACAGGCAAGAACCCCTTCTTAGACTGATCCATATTGAACTTCTTCAATATCTTATCAAGGTATGTGCTTTGTGAAAAACCTATGAGGCGTCTTGATCTATCTCTGTAGATCTTGATGCCTAATATATAAGCAGCTTCTCCAAGGTCCTTCATTGAAAAACTCTTATTCAAGTAGGCCTTAATGCTGTCCAAGACTTCTATATTATTTCCCATCAAAAGTATGTCATCTACATATAATATGAGAAATGCTACAGAGCTCCCACTCACTTTCTTGTAAACACAGGCTTCTCCATAAGTCTGCGTAAACCCAAACGCTTTGATCATCTCATCAAAGCGAATGTTCCAACTCCGAGATGCTTGCACCAGCCCATAAATCGAGCGTTGGAGCTTGCACACCTTGTCAGCATTCTTAGGATCGACAAAACCTTCCGGCTGCATCATATACAATTCTTCCTTAAGGAAACCATTAAGGAATGCCGTTTTGACGTCCATTTGCCATATTTCATAATCGTAGAATGCGGCAATTGCTAACATGATTCGGACGGACTTTAGCTTCGCTACCGGTGAGAAAGTCTCATCGTAGTCAACCCCTTGAACTTGTCGATAACCCTTAGCGACAAGCCGAGCTTTATAGATGGTCACATTACCATCCGCGTCTGTCTTCTTCTTAAAGATCCATTTATTTTCTATGGCTCGCCGCTCTACGGGCAAGTCAGTCAAAGTCCATACTTCGTTTTCATACATGGATCCTATCTCGGATTTCATGGCTTCCAGCCATTTGTCGGAATACGGGCCCGCCATCGCTTCTTCATAGTTCGAAGGTTCACCGTTGTCTAACAACATGATTTCCAAGACAGGGTTGCCGTACCACTCTGGTGCGGAACGTGTCCTTGTGGACCTTCGAATTTCAATAGGAGCTTGATCAGAAGTATCTTGATCATCATCATTAACTTCCTCTCTAGTCAGTACAGGCACCTCAGGAACATTTTCTTGAGTTGCGCCATTTTCCGGTTCAAGAGGTAATACTTCATCAAGTTCTACTTTCCTCCCACTTACTTCTTTCGAGAGAAACTCCTTCTCTAGAAAGGATCCATTCTTGGCAACAAAATCTTGCCTTCGGATCTGAGGTAGAAGGTATACCCAATGGTTTCTTTAGGGTATCCTATGAAGACGCATTTTTCCGACTTGGGTTCGAGCTTTTCAGGTTGAAGTTTCTTGACATAAGCATCGCAACCCCAAACTTTTAGAAACGACAGCTTAGGTTTCTTCCCAAACCATAATTCATACGGTGTCGTCTCAACGGATTTCGACGGAGCCCTATTTAAAGTGAATGCAGCAGTCTCTAAAGCATAGCCCCAAAATGATAGCGGTAAATCGGCAAGAGACATCATAGATCGCACCATATCTAATAGAGTGCGATTACGACGTTCGGACACACCATTACGCTGAGGTGTTCCAGGCGGCGTGAGTTGTGAAACTATTCCACATTTTCTTAAGTGTGTGCCAAACTCGTGACTCAAGTATTCTCCTCCACGATCTGATCGCAGAAACTTGATTTTCCTGTCACGTTGATTCTCAACCTCACTCTGAAATTCTTTGAACTTTTCAAAGGTCTCATACTTGTGTTTCATTAAGTAGACACACCCATATCTACTCAAGTCATCAGTGAGGGTGAGAACATAACGATAGCCACCGCGAGCCTCAACACTCATTGGACCGCACACATCAGTATGTATGATTTCCAATAAGTTGGTTGCTCGCTCCATTGTTCCTGAGAACGGAGTCTTGGTCATTTTACCCATGAGGCATGTTTCGCACGTGTCAAATGATTCGTAATCAAGAGACTCTAAAAGTCCATCAGTATGGAGCTTCTTCATGCGTTTGCCACCTATGTGACCAAGGCGGCAGTGCCACAAGTATGTGGGACTATCATTATCAATCTTACATCTTTTGGTATTCACACTAGGAATATGTGTAGCATTACGCTCGAGATTCATTAAGAATAAACCATTCACCATCGGAGCATGACCATAAAACATATCTCTCATATAAATAGAACAACCATTATTCTCGGATTTAAATGAGTAGCCATCTCGAATTAAACGAGATCCTGATACAATGTTCATGCTCAAACTTGGCACTAAATAACAATTATTGAGGTTCAAAACTAATCCCGTAGGTAAATGTAGAGGTAGCGTGCCGACGGCGATCACATCGACCTTGGAACCATTCCCGACTCGCATCGTCACCTCGTCCTTCGCCAGTCTCCGCTTATTCCGCAGCTCCTGCTTTGAGTTACAAATGTGAGCAACTACACCGGTATCAAATACCCAGGAGCTACTACGAGTACTGGTAAGGTACACATCAATTACATGTATATCACATATACCTTTCGTTTTGCTGGCCTTCTTGTCCGCTAAGTATTTGGGGCAGTTCCGCTTCCAGTGACCACTTTCCTTGCAATAAAAGCACTCAGTCTCGGGCTTGGGTCCATTCTTTGGCTTCTTCCCAGCAGCTTGCTTGCCGGGCGCGGCAACTCCCTTGCCATCCTTCTTGAAGGTTTTCTTACCCTTGCCTTTCTTGAACTTAGTGTTTTTATTCACCATCAACACTTGATGTTCCTTTTTGACTTCTACCTCTGCTGATTTCAGCATTGCAAATACTTCAGGAATGGTCTTTTCCATCCCCTGCATATTGAAGTTCATCACAAAGCTCTTGTAGCTCGGTGGAAGCGACTGGAGGATTCTGTCAATGACCGCGTCATCCGGGAGATTAACTCCCAGCTGAGTCAAGCGGTTATGTAACCCAGACATAGTGAGTATGTGTTCACTGGCAGAACTATTTTCCTCCATCTTACAGCTGAAGAACTTGTCGGAGACTTGATATCTCTCGACCCGGGCATGAGCTTGGAAAACCATTTTCAGCTCTTCGAACATCTCATATGCTCCGTGTCTCTCAAAACGCTTTTGGAGCCCCGGCTCTAAGCTGTAAAGCATGCCGCACTGAACAAGGGAGTAGTCATCGGTACGTGCCTGCCAAGCGTTCATAACGTCTTGTTCTGCAGGGAGAACAGGTGCGTCACCTAGCAGTGCTTGTAGGACATAATCTTTCTTGGCAGCTATGAGGATGATCCTCAGGTTCCGGACCCAGTCCGTGTAGTTGCTGCCATCGTCTTTCAGCTTGGTTTTCTCTAGGAACGCGTTGAAGTTGAGGACTACGTTGGCCATTTGATCTACAAGACATATTGTAAAAATTTAGACTAAGTTCATGATAATTAAGTTCATCTAATCAAATTATTCAATGAACTCCCACTTAGATAAACATCCCTCCTGTAATCTAAGTATAACATGATCCGAGTTAACTAGGCCGTGTCCGATCATCACGTGAGACGGACTAGTCAACGTCGGTGAACATCTTCATGTTGATCGTATCTTCTATACGACTCATGCTCGACCTTTCGGTCTTCTGTGTTCCGAGGCCATGTCTGTACATGCTAGGCTCATCAAGTCAACCTAAGTGTTTTGCATGTGTAAATCTGTCTTACACCCGTTGTATGTGAACGTTAGAATCTATCACACCCGATCATCACGTGGTGCTTCGAAACAACGAACTGTCGCAACAGTGCACAGTTAGGGGGAACACTTTCTTGAAATTATTATGAGGGATCATCTTATTTACTGACGTCGTTCTAAGTAAACAAGATGCATAAATATGATAAACATCACATGCAATCAAATAATAAAAGTGACATGATATGGCCAATATCACATAGCTCCTTTGATCTCCATCTTGGGGCTCCATGATCATCTTGTCACCGGCATGACACCATGATCTCCATCATCATGATCTCCATCATCGTGTCTCCATGAAGTTGCTCGCCAACTATTACTTCTACTACTATGGCTAACGCGTTTAGCAATAAAGTAAAGTAATTTACATGGCGTTTCTCAATGACACGCATGTCATACAAAAATAAAGACAACTCCTATGGCTCCTGCCGGTTGTCATACTCATCGACATGCAAGTCGTGATTCCTATTACAATAGCATGAACATCTCATACATCACATATAGATCATTCATCATTCATCACAACTTTGGCCATATCATATCAAAAAAGCACTTGCTGCAAACATAAGTTAGACGTCCTCTAATTGTTGTTGCAAGTTTTTACGTGGCCGAAATAGGGTTCTAGCAAGAACGTTTTCTTACCTACGTGAAAGCCACAACGTGATTTGTAAACTTCTATTTACCCTTCATAAGGACCCTTTTCATCGAATCCGCTCCAACTAAAGTGGGAGAGACAGACACCCGCCAGCCACCTTATGCAACTTGTGCATGTTAGTCGGTGGAACCGGTCTCACGTAAGCGTATGTGTAAGGTTGGTCCGGGCCGCTTCATCCCACAATACCGTTGAAGCAAGATAAGACTAGTAGCGGCAAGAAAGTTGACAACATCAACGCCCACAACAAATTGTGTTCTACTCGTGCAAGAGAACTACGCATAGACCTAGCTCATGATGCCACTGTTGGAGAACGTTGCAGAAAACAAAAATTTTCCTACGGTTTCACCAAGATCCATCTAGGAGTTCATCTAGCAACGAGTGATCGGATTGCATCTACATACCTTTGTAGATCATGCGCGGAAGCGTTCAAAGAACGGGGATGAGGAAGGCGTACTCGACGTGATCCAAATCACCGGAGATCCTAGCGCCGAACGGACGGCACCTCCGCGTTCAACACACGTACGGTCAGCGTAACGTCTCCTTCTTCTTGATCCAGCAAGGGGGAAGGAGAGGTTGAGGAAGATGGTTCCAGCAGCAGCACGACGGCGTGGTGGTGATGGAGCTGCAGTACTCCGGCAGGGCTTCGCCAAGCACTATGGAGGAGGAGGAGGTGTTGGAGAGGGAGAGGGAGGCACCAAAGGCAAGGGTGAGAGGTCCTCCCTTCCCCCCCCACTATATATAGGGGGCCTAGGGGGGCGCTGGCCCTAGGAGATCCAATCTCCTAGGGGGGGGGCGGCGGCCAAGGGAGGAATCCCTCCTCCCCAAGGCACCTAGGAGGTGCCTTCCCCTTCTAGGACTCTTCCTTTAGGGTTTCCCCCACCCTAGGCGCATGGGCCCTAGGGGGAAGTGGCGCCCCAGCCCACTTTGGGCTGGATCCCTTCCCACTTCAGCCCATGGGGCCCTCCGGGATAGGTGGCCCCACCCGGTGGACCCCCGGGACCCTTCCGGTGGTCCCGGTACAATACCGGTGACCCCGAAACTTGTTCCAATGGCCGAAATAGCACTTCCTATATATAATTCTTTACCTCCGGACCATTCCGGAACTCCTCGTGACGTCCGGGATCTCATCCTGGACTCCGAACAACATTCGGGTTATTGCATATACATATCCCTACAACCCTAGCGTCACCGAACCTTAAGTGTGTAGACCCTACGGGTTCAGGAGACATGTAGACATGACCGAGATCGCTCTCCGGTCAATAACCAACAGCGGGATCTGGATACCCATGTTGGTTCCCACATGCTCCTCGATGATCTCATCGGATGAACCACGATGTCGAGGATTCAAGCAACCCCGTATACAATTCCCTTTGTCAATCGGTATGTTACTTGCCCGAGATCTGATCGTCGGTATCCCAATACCTCGTTCAATCTCGTTACCGGCAAGTCACTTTACTCGTACCGTAATGCATGATCCCGTGACCAGACACTAGGTCACTTTGAGCTCATTATGATGATGCATTACCGAGTGGGCCCAGTGATACCTCTCCGTCATACGGAGTGACAAATCCCAGTCTTGATCCGTGTCAACCCAACAGACACTTTCGGAGATACCCGTAGTATACCTTTATAGTCACCCAGTTATGTTGTGACGTTTGGTACACCCAAAGCACTCCTACGGTATCCGGGAGTTACACGATCTCATGGTCTAAGGAAAAGATACTTGACATTGGAAAACTCTAGCAAACGAACTATACGATCTTATGCTATGTTTAGGATTGGGTCTTGTCCATCACATCATTCTCCTAATGATGTGATCTTGTTATCAATGACATCCAATGTCCATAGTCAGGAAACCATGACTATCTGTTGATCAACGAGCTAGTCAACTAGAGGCTTACTAGGGACATGTTGGTGTCTATTATTCACACATGTATTACGATTTCCGGATAACACAATTATAGCATGAATAAAGACAATTATCATGAACAAGGAAATATAATAATAATGCTTTTATTATTGCCTCTAGGGCATATTTCCAACAGTCTCATAGTAATAATGAGCACCGAAGAAAGGTATCGGTGGGGGTACTATTTTCTTCGAAGATGCTTCTTACACTTCGTCTGTAATATAGCATAAGTTCCCTGAGCGCGCTTTGTCTGTTACAGCCTTATGGCCCGGTTGCCTGGTTATCGGAAACACTGTCGATATTCTCGACTGGTCGAGTACATAACACTTTTCGGTCCTTGACCGAAGAGGGAGAAGCCGACAGTCGGTTAAGACGCGTTTAAAGTTTGGGTGAACAAAGATATGATATTAGTACTTCGGTACATACAATCATTATACATAAAATTCTTTTACCCAAGTCACTTGGGGGCTCTTAAATTTATATGAGCCGTTTTATAATAAGTGTTCTTCTTCTTAGTTGTTGCCAAGTTTTTATTACTATTATTATTCATCACTCCTTTTTTCGACACGAGTGTCTGGTCACTAGCCGGGGAGCCTAATTTCTCTCTCAAAGCCGCTAGAGTTTAGTTTGCTAAACTGGCCTAATGAGAAGCACTCCGCCTTCGGGATAGGAGGTTGAAGCCGTAGGCTGACCCGCTTGGAGTCTTGAGATAGGATGTGTCATGTTAAAGCACGACAGAAGCACTCCTTTTTTCTAAGACCAATTTTCGGATTGGCACCGAACACTTGATCTTGTTCGGACGTCATGTTTTTACTGACGTTTTTTGGTTTTCCAAGCTTTTGGCACTTTTAAACTATTTTTGTGTTTTCAGCACAAGTCTTGCAGTGCAACACCGGACACCTTTAGAGATTCGGCAAAAACATTCTCGGATATTGCTATATATGCATCGATTTGGAATTGTGTCTTCGGTCAATAGTTGGGTTGCCCGGCTCCTGCGCTTGTCTCCTACGTTCCTCTTTGTTCGGCTAGGTGTGCAAAGGGAGAACCACTGCGATTGTGCTTCCAGCTCACATGGTTAAGCACCTCAGTGGAGAAAGCCAAAAACTGACTGTCACAATAAGCGTATACTGGTCAGCAATCCGATAACTGTGTTATATGATGGGCCATTCATAACATTGGCCGAAGTGTTTACGGCTTGACCTCGACTGTCGCCGAACACTACCGGGGGCTAGTAACTGGCCTCCCAAACTAAATCCTCAATATTTTGCTCTTACATTAGAGCTGAGGTTTCATGATCATGCTTAGCATGACAACCCAAAGAAAGGAACCGCTAGCGGGACTATTTTCTTTGGAAGACATTTCTTATGTTAAACAGTAATATAACATATCTCTCTGCGTACCTTTGTTTATAAAACCGTATGGCCAGTTTGCCTTGTTTGTCGTAAATCTTTGCCCTCATAAAGGCTTTATAAAGTAGGACAAACACTCTTCGGCTACTGGCCGAGGAGGTTGAAGCCGATGGTCGGTCAATAAAGTTTTGTACAATGCGGATCCGAGCATTAATGATGTAAAGTACTTGGATACATAGAGTCATTACACATAATTTGTGATTTTACTATGGATATCGATCCTTAATTCGGCCACCCGTGCTCGCATTAAGGCTCGGGGACTACTGGGCTTCGGGCTTATTATTTACAAATATTAAAGGGGCGTATTGATCCCCTGATCTGGTGTTGCCACCCGACCAGTGTCTCGAGGGCTACTGCATTGCCTGTTCAATGCAGAAAATTTTAAGCGCAATACAGTTTCCGAGGAGATTTTGATCCTCAGGTTGGTCAGCCGCACCCAACCTGAGTCTCGAGCACTGAGCACGCCGCTTTTTGTGTCCTGAAGTATTCTCCCGAGCTAGGACTTGATCCTCAGGCCGATTTTGCAAATCAACCTGAGTCTCAGCGGCTACTGGGATCAGCGGTCTTACGTCATCCTTCAGGTGCATATCGGGTTTTAAACCGATACACACCTTGAGGGCTACTGGCTATATATCTCGGCAGAGAATAAATTGCACCAATCAAAAATATTGACAAAAAATCAGCCCACGGTCGGGGTGGTGCACCACCTCGAAAGCAGTCTGGCATAAAGTTCGGGCGCTAGTGGCTGGCTCCATAGAGGGCATTGTTTCTAGCATTAAGCTCGGCTAAACTCCTTCAACTTTTTTGAACCAAGGTGATATGACACCTCGGATATAGTCCGGCGTTGGAGCCCGAATACAGTCCGGCGTTGGAGTTTGGACATAGTCCAGCGTTGGAGCTCGGATACATTTCGGTGTTGGAGCTCAGAAAGCGGTCCGGCGTTGGTGCTCGGCTGCAAAAGAACCTCGAATGCAGTCCGGCGTTGGACTCGGACGCAAGAGGACACTGCCTCCCGGGAACAACTTAAAACCCGAGGTGTGGCATCAAAATAACGAGGCATTGATAAAGGCCGGAAACTTAAAGGGGCTCCTCGGATACCCGACGTGTAAACTCATCGAATGCATTTCGGCGATCCTCAAGATCAAAGATTAGAAGATTTGTTGAACCAGTTTTCAAGACCGACAACCGAAGATGAAGAACAGTTCAAAAGAATAGAGGAGCGTCCCTAACTTGAAGACCGGTTCAGGGGGCTACTGACGGTGTCCTGGACTAGGGGGTACTCACCACGTCATCTCCCGATCTGTTAGATTGGGCCGAGGACCCCCATGGCCGTATACTCATGGGCCAGTTCGGACAGCTGCCGCATACATGGAAGATTCCACAAGACTTGGTGATCAAGACAAGGACTCCTCCCCACCGGCGTATTCGGCTAGGACTCTTGTTATCCTAGGCCTCTGGTGCATTATATAAACCGAGGCCAGGCTAGTCGATAGAGATACATACAATCATACCATATGCTAGCTTCTAGGGTTTAACCTCTCTGATCTTGTGGTAGATCAACTCTTGTAATACTCATATCATCAAGAATAAATCAAGCAGGACGTAGGGTTTTACCTCCATCAAGAGGGCCCGAACCTGGGTAAAACATCGTGTCCCCTGCCTCCTGTTACCATCCGCCTTAGACACACAGTTCGGGACCCCCTACCCGAGATCCGCCGGTTTTGACACCGACAGGCAACCTTCCTTTTCTTGTCTCCCCCGGCTGGAGGGGGAGCATCTTCATCTTCCTCGTCGTCTTCGGGGGAGGAGTGCGTCGCGGAGTTATCGGGCGATGAGTCCGATACCACCTGGCGCCGGGAACTCTTTCGGGTTTCCTTGGCCTTCTTGGTCTTCTCTGGCACCTTGTAAGGAGCCGTAGTCAGCATCTTTGTCAGGAGAGCGTCTGATGGGCCTTCGGGCAAAGGAGCCGGACAGTCGATCTGTCCGGCCGTCTCCTGCCGGTCCTGTCAAAGGTACGTGAGCTTAGATCCCGCATGGAGTCAAACTATGAAAAGCAAGTATCCCGTGAGAGGTAAAACAGCTTACCGCGCTGGCTTGGCGCTTCGCGCAGAATCTGCGATCCTCGGTAGTGGGAGGGGGAACCTCAGCACCCTTGAATAGCACCTTCCAGGCATCCTCGTGAGTTGTGTCGAAGAGCCTGTTCAGAGTTCGGTGTTGGGCCGGGTCGAACTCCCACAAGTTGAAAGCCTGTTGTTGGCACGGGAGGATCCGGCGGATGAGCATGACCTGGACTACGTTGACAAGTTTGAGCTTCTTGTTCACCATGTTTTGAATACATGTTTGGAGTCTGGTCAGCTCTCCCGAACTACCCCAGGATAGGCCCTTCTCTTGCCAGGAGGTGAGCCGCGTGGGGATGCCAGATCGGAACTCAGGGGCCGCTGCCCATTTAGGGTCATGTGGCTCAGTGATGTAGAACCACCCCGATTGCCACCCCTTTATGGTCTACACGAAGGAGCCCTCAAGCCATGTGACGTTGGGCATCTTGCCCACCATGGCGCCTCCGCACTCCGCCTGGCGGCCGCTCACTACCTTCGTCTTGACATTAAATGTCTTCAGCCATAAGCCGAAGTGGGGCTTGATGCGGAGGAAGGCCTCGCATACGACGATAAATGCCGAGATGTTGAGGATGAAGTTCGGGGCCAGATCGTGAAAATCCAGGACGTAGTAGAACATGAGCCCCCGGACGAATGGGTGGAGAGGGAATCCCAGTCCGTGGAGGAAATGGGTAAGGAACACTACCCTCTCATGGGGCCTGGGGGTGGGGATGAGCTGCCCCTCATCTGGGAGCCGGTGCGCGATGTCGTCGGGCAGGTATCCGGCTCTCCTCAGCTTCTTGATGTGTCCCTCCATGACGGAGGAGACCATCCACCTGCCTCCCACTCCGGACATGGTTGGAGAAGGTCGAGGTGGGAAATGCGGACTTGGGCGCTGGAGCTCGAGTGTGCGAAAATGGATGAGCAAGGGAGGAAGAAGGCGTGGATGAAAAGGTGAATCCTTATCCCTTTATATGGGCGGCCGAAACTATGTGCCCCCACTAGTCTGGTAAAACTCGCTTATCCCCAAGCGCCGTAATCGATGGCGCGGTTGGGTTACCCACGCCCGTATTGATGAGAATCCCGTAATAAGGGGAACACGATCTCTGCTTTGATAAAACGTGTCAAAAAACTGCCTCACGTTATGTGCGGGGCTAGTTAAAGGAAACGGTTCGAATAATCACCGGGCCATGGCATAACGTCATGTTGCGAAAACAAGTCAGCAGATTAGATTTGTGGAAATATTATTCTCTCTACGGTGGAATGTGGAACTTATTTTGCAGGGTCGGACACTATCTTTGTATTCAAATTTTTCCGTGGTGTATTCGGAGGAGGAACCCGCCTTGCAATGCCGAAGACAATAATGCGCGCTGGACTCATCGTCATTGAAGCCTGGTTCAGAGGCTACTGAGGGAGTCCTGGATTAGGGGGTCTCCAGACAACCGGACTATATCCTTTGGCTGGATTGTTGGACTATGAAGATACAAGATTGAAGACTTCGTCTCGTGTCCGGGTGGGACTCTACCTGGCGTGGAATGCAAGCTAGGAAATACGGATATGCATATCTCCTCCTTTGTAACCGACCTTGTGTAACCCTAGCTCCCTCCGGTGTCTATATAAACCAGAGGGTTTAGTCCGTAAGACAACATACAATCATACCATAGGCTAGCTTCTTGGGTTTAGTCTCTCCGATCTCGTGGTAGATCAACTCTTGTACTACCCATATCATCAATATTAATCAAGCAGGACGTAGGGTTTTACCTCCATCAAGAGGGCCCGAACCTGGGTAAAACATCGTGTCCCCTGCCTCCTGTTACCATCCGCCTTAGACGCACAGTTCGGGACCCCCTACCCAAGATCCGCCGGTTTTGACACGGACACACATCAATACAAGAAAGTTGGATCTCTGGTTTCTTCCTTCTGGCCCCATTTAAAATTATACTACCTTATTTGTTCCCATTGGGAATTTGTTAGTTTTATTTAATAATGTTGCATTGAAGCAAACAATATGCTAACTGGGCCTTCTTTTTGACATGCAACGTGAATCAACACTTGGGACAAATTCCGCACTCCAAATGAACTAATTATCCCGCAGCAACGCGCAGGTTATCATCTAGTGTGGTTCTAATAGCCCGCGTGCTTTTTGGCTTTATAGGCTTTTTATGGGTATATGGGCTGTTTATGGGCCTGTAAAAAAATAAATCAGAAAATTGGGTAATGCCGGTGCACGTGATGATGGGTTGGGCATGCATGCTAAGTGCTAACAGGCCGACACGGTAGGCCGGCCCAGTTTACCATGCTTGCCTACGGTTAAGAGCATGTCCAGCAAATTGTATGAAAGTGTCTAAAAAATCACGTTGCACATGTGGTAATCAATCCACCCATCTAAAATCACGTTGCACATGTGGTAATCAATTCAAACAATTAAAAAAAGATAATGATCTTATGTTAGTTTACATAATGAGTACATAAAAGCTGTCAAGTACAGATTTTTAAACAATCTAATGGATACTCTACCACAGTATGCATCCTTGTAGTTTCAGATCTTCCATAAAAACACCCCTTCCATTCATACCCCTTTCGAACGAGTGTGCCGATGAATCCGCCCTCCCTCATCCTCGTATCACTCGTCTTCCGCCTAGCTACTCGACGCAACCTTTGTCTTTCATTTGTTGATTAGCCCTCTGCGATGCCGCCGAAACCCCCTCGAAGCTCTGACACCGGTTGCCATTCACTCATATAATGGTGCAGAGTTTGGCATGACCAACACACGAAGCACCAACAAGTTAAAAGCTACATAGAGTGAAGTATAGAAAATGCCATTATAGTGAATCTGTTTTAACACCCTTCATTACAGAGAATGAAAATTGTACAAGCATTCTTGGTAACCATTGTAAGAAAGAATTCTTGCACATCCTCCTCACTTATATATCAATTTTAAAATTTCACAAAAAAATAACCGTAAGGAACATGAAAAGCAAGGAGGTAACATGCATAATTTGGAAATATATCTTACATTTAATTTAATAAAACTAATTTGGTATCACATATATCAATATGTTTTTGGTCTAATATAAAGATATTTGATTTAGAATAAAATTAGAACTCCGAGTAATCTGAAATATAAGTAGTAGTCTGTAAAGAGATGCAGGTTGTTTTCGGGTTATGTTCACATAAAAGGAACCCTCGATCTATATTTTTTTGTTTTGCTGAAGATTAAGTGAGTTTAAAAATATCTTGAGCTAAAAAGGAACCGAGTGACAATAAATTGTTGCAAATCATCAAATCCCCCAACTCAAAATTGAAAACAAATCCAAATCTCCCCCCAGTTTTCTGTGCCTGTTGACCGCAACGCCCACCCCGGCTGCCCACCAGGCGTTCGAGCAAATGCCGCCTCGCCGCGCTTCCTCGGACGGCTCCGCCACCGGCGACCGGTCTCTCCTTGTCCACCGCGTCATCCTTGCGCCCGCAGATCTACCCGTTCGACGGCGCACCACAGCGAAGGTTACCACCAGGACATCGTCCTCAGATGGGCCGCCCACGCCCAGAACTAGCAGACCGCGATGCATCTGCGGGGGTGTGGTGTGCCGCGATGGTGCCCGCCGCCGTGGACGCCATGAGCGCGACTGTCCAGCGCCGCATACCTCGCGCGTACCCCCCTGGCTTTCGCGGCCAACAGCTCGAACTCGCGCCGCACCGCCGCGTAAGGAACCTTCACATGGCTCGCCGACGCTGCTCCGTGCAGGTACCTTCAAATTCCAACATGTTCTTTTTTTTTACTTCTCCAGACATCTGATCGATTGCGGTGCGATTGCAATTGCCTGACTGGTCTTGCAGTTTTATATTGTTTCTGGCAACCAGATCTCGCAATGAACTTGTATAGCGAATCTGAGGGGCATATAAGCTCGGGGCACAACTTTGTCACTGTGTACATCATCTCTCAAACATATCTCGGTTCTTGTTTCAAGGTCGACAACTCAGTTATTTCAGATCTACTCCGTGGTTGCTCGAACATGGGCCGTTTGAAGTTAAACTTCCCTAGATTACTACTTCATGCTACTTGTGTTTAGCCCAAGTGCACTGTGGCAGTACAGTAACATTTTATTTGACAGAAGTTTGGCACGCTTACAAGTTACAACATGTATGTTGTGTGGTTATCTTCAGCATATTTGTAGATCTTATTTGTGGATAACTGGATTTCTAGATAACAGTATGCTTCAATGCTTGCCCATTCCAGGAGAGTAGTCTTAAAGGCCTTACTTTTCTTCCCCCAAACAAAATTGTACACACATGTGGAACTGCATACCAAGCTTGTCATCTCAATGTTAGCTTGGCTATTTAAGTCGAGCAGTCAGGTTGAGCATTTCCTTGCAGTTTTCTTAAGTTCGAGACTAATTTTCTTATAAGATGAAAACACAGTGTTTTTTCCAAACTGTAGTGACTTCTATTCAGTTCAGTCACTAAAATTGTTTTTGTCTTTTCTTAGCCGCTGTTATGTTCTTTCTTAATATCTTTTCCATCCACGTAATAAGTGAGCTTCGTATACACATGTAGATTTTGATCGTCAAGAAACTTTGATATTCTCAATAATAGTTCACAATAAAGAAATCATAGCCCCCTTAACATACATGGACGTGTCATTTGTGTAACTGAACTTGAAACTGCACATTTAGATTTAGGTCTCTAAATTACTGTAGAGGTCCAAACAGGCAGGGGCCATGGCCCCCCCAGCTTTAGTAAAAAAACGTGAAGAGCTTTTTTGGGAGCTCCCTCCCACTTTATTTCATTGTACATATGTGCTGTAATCTAGAAGTGATCATACATGAAAGGAACACTAGATGGGAGGAAATACCAGGAGCCAAGAACTTGAATGATCTTGAGCAAAAGAAAAACCCGAGAATAGTATAGTAAATAAGGTATGATGCACCTTTGGATAACTTATGTCTACAATATTCGATCTATTTCCTCAACCGCATAATGCTGAAAATGTTTCCTTGATCATGATGATTTCAGCATAAACATCTTGCATCATTGGCCGATCTTTTGGTGAGTCCACGGAGCATTTTAGGCCCAGTTTAGCTAACTGCATGATGCAGTTCTGCACTCTGACCACTGGGTGATTCTCACTTTCTGTGTTGCGGTTTGCTTCTTCAAGTTCATCATGTGGAATAATACCGGTCTCTAAAATGTCACCAATATCTTCTGGGAGTGCAGAGACCACCAATCTGTGAAGGTTCAGCCCATCGTTGAAGATAGCATCAGTAGGATGCTTCCCTGTGAGCATTTCTAGCAGAATAATACCGTAGCTGTAGACGTCGCCTGCAGTTGATATTTCATAACCCAATCCGTATTCTGCAATTTATATGTGATATGAAACGGATTAGTAATTCTCATTTTCTGGACTTATTTTAAAGTATTTATCCTATAAAAGAAAGAGTCTATATGTTAAGGAAAAAGTGTTTCTAAAAAGGAGTAGCACTAATTTTCCAGCGCAAACACACACATACACACACTGATGCACGCACAAGCGCGTGTATTCAACTAATATTAAATATAATAATAATAATAATAATAAAGGCTCACCAGGTGCAATATATCCAACCGATCCTCTTGGCCCATGTATACTTGTCAAATCGTTAAGACTTGCTGAAGGATGGTTACCAAGAAACTTTGCTAATCCATAGTCACTAACATGAGCAACCATGGCATCATCCAAAAGGATGTTGCTTGGCTTCAAATCACAATGAACCAAAGGAGGTGTGCACCGGTTGTGGAGATAGTCCAAGGCAGCGGCGATGTCCGTAGCGATGCTTATTCTTGATACTAGACTCAATGGCCTTTTCTGTCTTTGTTCATGTACTTCTGAATGGAGCCAGATTTCTAGGTTACCATTGGCCATATACTCAAGAACCAGTGCCTTGAATTCACTTCCCAGTTGATCGAAGCTCGAGCATAGACTAATGACCCGCATAAGATTTCGGTGGCGGGTGTTTCTGAGCACCTCACATTCAGTAAAGAAGCTCTTTGGTGCTCCAATATGTTCCAGTTTGAACACCTTAATAGCAACTGGCTGCGCCTGAAACTTCAGTATGCCTTTATAGACCACTCCAAAACTCCCGGAACCAACATGGTTAGCTGAAGAAAAATTGTTGGTAGCTGCAGCAAGCTCATTGTATGAGAATTTCTTGAACTCCTTGATTGACTGATCAATGTGTTCTCTCAATTCATTTCTTTTCTTGAAAAGAATGGTTGCAACTGCTGATATCAGAACTACAACAGCAGCAGCCAGAGGAACAACTATTGATATGATATGTAAAGTTTCCTTTCTTTTGGTTGGGTTTGATGTGCAAAGTGGTAACTGAAGCATTGGAGACCTTGTACATAAATCCTTGTTTCCTTGTATGAACACCTTACTTGAATTGCTAAATGCGCCACCTGTTGGAACTATTCCCTCAAGGCTGTTAAAGGACAAATTGAGAAGCTGCAAAGAATCAAAGGTCTCGAAGAAGTCTGGGATTTCGCCGGACAAGTTGTTCCGAGAAAGGTCCATCTCAGTAATGCCTCTTAAGCTCATGAGGGATTCTGGGATGCTCCCACGAAGAAAGTTCACCTCTAGTCGAAGCGATTCTAAATGAAGGCACTCACCAACTGCATGTGGAATATCTCCAGATAACTGGTTGTTGGAAATATTAAGGGAGTCGAGATTAATCAAGCTGCCAATCTCAGATGGTATGGATCCGTTGAGTTTATTATAAGACAAATCTAGGCTCTTTGAAAGAGTGGAAATAGACATGAGCCCAGGTGGAATACTACCATGGAAATCATTGTATGAGAGGTTTAGCAGTACCAAATTTTGGCAGTCTGCTAAGCTTGAAGGTATGGATCCAGTCAAGTTGTTTTCCTCCAGATTAAGCTCACCAAGATTTTTAAAGTTGCCAACTGACTCTGGGATTTTTCCAGAAAGTTTGTTGCGTGACAAACCTAGAAGAAACAAGTTCTCGAGGTTTCCGAGCGTGTCAGGAATCCCCCCAGAGAGTAAGTTCCCATCAAGTTGAAGAACTGTGAGGTTGGTGAGTTTTGCTATCTCTGAAGGTATGGTCCCAGTGAATCTATTTTCTGATAGATACAATGTCTGTAAGCTTCTCGGAAGATTTCCAATGGAACTAGGTAATATTCCGTGAAGCTTGTTGTAATCCAGTAAAATTGCCTGCAATTGGACAGAGCCTGGTACTGAGGACAAAGTACTCCAGTCTACAGCCTCCAACTGGTTCGCACCGAGGTCTAATTCAATCAAGTTGGGCAATGACCAGAAAGAAGGAACCAAACCCGTGAATGCATTGTCACGGAGCTCAAGCGTTCGGAGTCTGGATAAATTAACTAGTGATGGAGGGAGTGGACCGTCGAAATGGTTTCCTTCCATGACCAGTGTTTCGATGTTGGGAAGTGTGTATGCAATATCTCTCGGAATTCCCCCAGAAAGTTGGTTGTTACCAAGGCCAAGATAAGTGAGAGATGTGACTGTGTAAAGAGCTGGTGGGACTGCACCAGACAAGTTGTTGTATGACAAATCAAGTGCCTCCAAACTCGGAATCTTAGCTAAACTCTCCGGAATGCTTCCTTGCAGCTTATTCTGAGCAAGCGTCAAAGAATATAGGTTAGAAATGTTTCCTAGTGTGTCAGGAATTTTTCCTGAGAGGATGTTTCCTGTCAGGCTGACATACTGTAGCTGGGAGGCTATCAGTGAGGAAGATGGTATTGGTCCGGAGAATTGATTATATGAGAGATCTAAGGTAGCAAGAGATGGGTTACTAAAGAGTCCTAGAGGAATCTCTCCATCAAAGCTATTTCTCATGAGGTCAAGGTAGTTAAGTGAAGAGCAATTTGCTAGCAGAGGTGGAATTCCACCAGTTAGGCTATTATTCGACAGGACAACATTGAGCAATGGGCTACCTCCCAAAGATTCAGGAATTGGACCCTTCAGTTTGTTGTTCGGGAGAAACAGGTATGTAAGGTTGGGAAGCAAACCAATTCCGTGAGGGATACTGCCATTAAGGTTGTTATTGCTAAGAACAATTTCGCGAAGAGATGAGCATTGTGAAAGAGCTGGAGGGATCGCACCTTCGATCGAGTTGTTCCACATGTGGATGACCTCGAGGCGCGAACATGAGGATATGCTATTCGGAATCACCCCTGTGATGGAATTCATGCTAAGGTTGAGGTACCTGAGTTGGGTTAGGCGGCTTATCTCAGGAGGTATGTGGCCATTGATTTGGTTGTCTGCCATGTGGATTTCGTGGAGGAAAAGAAGGTCGCCAATGCAAGGAAATATTTGGCCGGTGATGTTCAAAGAATCAAGATGAAGGGAAACAACACGAGCTGCATGCACAGTACTGCATGTCACCCCTCGCCAATCACAGAACGCGAATGACTCGTTTCTCCATGAGTCTAATGCTCCAGCAGGGTCAGAGAGGTGTGACCTTAGACACAGCAGGGCATGCCTATCGGTTTCGGATGCATTGTGGAGTGCAGGTGTGGCTAAGGAGCAGGCACGGGGACAGAAGCTCACCAGGCAGATGAGCGTTGCAGCAAGAAGTGGCAGCATCTTGTTTCGAGCTCCTACTTCATCCATCTTGTGTATGCTGCTACTCCGATGTTAAGCAATTTGTGTGTGTGATCCTTTAGTTTAATTGAAATCTGCCGGTATTTATAGCGGGCGTGGGCCAATTCACAAGTATGTGTGGGCGTTGAATAGGAGGCAACAAACCAACAAGTCATTGTGCGCTAGAATGCCACTCGTCAATGGACCCTGACCATACAAGAGTAGATGATTTGCTCTGCCTCTGCCACTTGCAACCACAGCTTGACCATATGCATTAGTGAGTGATGGATTGATTGTGATCCACTCACGTAGATTTGCTAGCCAGCACTATTCAGTATTCATGTCCAAGTTCACTACATATATACCTGTTCCGTATTCTTGTATATGAGAACATTCTGGGTATCTATTTGATATGTCATCTCATGTCAACTTATTTCTAGAAACCCAAAAGATACTAAAGAGATGAAAAATATAAATCATAGGACTAGGAAGTGCTTAGGTTTGAAAGATTGAACATGTTATTACCGTGAAACAAGACCTAGAAAGCTCTCATGGGTGCTTTCCATCTCCAGCATAGCCCAGTTTGTTTGTGGCTAAAGTATTTGCTCTCTCTTTTTTTGCCGTGTGCAAAAATCGCTTATTAACAAAGATCAGAGGATATATACTTTAGCCACAAACATGGTCTTAGCTCTCTATTTGTCGATCCTTCTCATGTGCATACGAACATGTACGATGAGAAAAAAAATAGTTTTTTTAACGGTTTTATTGTTCACACCGGGAGCATATTGTGCTGGGTGACAAGTCGCTATCCCCGACGACCAGTGCGCTTTCATTGCTCACAGCTATTTGTCCTGTACCGCCTCCTTATTTGACTGATGCCACTTTCCTGTTGATTTTTCATCTAGTGCAGATGTGACATTGCATTGGGTGACCCTGCACAATTTGGTGTTTTCCAGGGTCATTTTCCTTTCAAGAATTAGACAATTCAAGACTGTCAACGTCTTTGGGCCCAATATTCCTGTAAGTTGCAGACCCGTAAGAGAAACACTGGCCTAAAATCAATGAAATGGCAAGTCTTTTACCTTGTTTCAAAAAAAAAAAGACTTCTGTCTTGTTCAGTTGCCATGTAGCTTAACATCTAGTACAACTATATTATACACTGAATGTATCACTTTATTCGTCGTGCTGCTGTGCATTGCAGGGTCAGTGATGAATTTGTAATTTCATTTCCTTCCCAAGTGAAGTTAGACCCTCTTTGGATCAGGTGAATCTGCAAGTCTTTCTTAATATTTTTCATTTCCTCGTTGGATTGTGTTCAGGTGGTTATTATGAGAGTGGACTTGGAAGTCGTTGCTTGTGGTGTTTTGATGTAGCAGCATTCTTTGTCCGATAGGTACGTTCTGAGAGTGGACTTGGAAGTCGGTCCTCGAGTGTGTCGCGTCGTCGTTTACTCAGTCTCACTATTTGCCCAGTCGGTAGCCTGCAAGCTAGAGTAGGCTATACGATCAAATACGGGAGTAGGCACCGTATTTGCACGCTATGTCAAGTTTGAGCAGCAATTTCATGTATTTTATAAGTTTAAAAACTAAAGTGACCGTGCATCAAAACATTAGACACTCTCGGCGTATTTACCTCCACAATAAATGAAGTTGTCATTTTATTGTTGTGTAGCTAGCCATCGTGTTGAAATTAAAATTACCATGTGGCGAGGGAGGGGCGATGACCGCGGCGCATCTTCGGCTCATTTTGGTGCTTCGGGGTATTTACGATTTCCTGTCGAAACCTACACATATGATATCTAGTAACGAACCTCTTGCCTAGGGGTAAAATGGGATCGGTAGTCTGATGCACGGGTTAAGAGTAAAAACATTTTTCAAATTGGGAAACATCATTGAAACGATGAAGTCATTGCCTACATCACCTCTACATGCATGAGTGCGTCGATGACCCATGGATCCGGAGTCACAAGATGCGTGTGCAGCTGCCGATGATTGACCGGCCGTGGCTGGCGGCCCTGCAACTATGCGCGGGCCCGCTGGTGGCAGCCGGAGCCGGCGCAGGCCACACGCACCCACCCGTACCTCCGCATGTTCCATGTACGTACTGTACCATATACTAGGACGCCGCTAGCCAGCAACCGTTGGCTGACTAGCAGTCCACAGCACACACCCTAGAATTAGTAGTGGACCTCTTTCCGGATCCAGCTGGCAAACCCAAAAAGGAAAGAAACGGCCCCCTATGACATTAACTACTGCACATGGCCCCAGGGGCGAGTCTGTCACAATATTAACTACTGCTCCCCCTATAACATTAGCCTGCCTTGGCTCACGCTGACGCACCAAATCGTCCTTCCCTTTCCTAGTCGTAACCCCCAAACCTCCCCCCTTGACCTCCCCTTCTCCATCTGTTCCTCTCCTCCATTGCCACAACTGTTGCCCCCGTTTTGGTGGCCATGGACCTGAGAGGTGAGCTTCCATCTTGTTGTGCCCTCTCAGATGCTTCTCTTTTACAAATGCCTGTGGAACGAAGGATTTATTAATGAAGGAATATACAACAACATGGCAGTTAATGTTTGCGAAACTGCAAAAAAGAACTACCGAGACTTTATGCATGCAAAATAATGTGTGTTTTTTGGGCAGGTTGGTATGATGTGCATGCAAGTCTGGAATGATTTCCAGGCAACTCGTGCTGAAAACACATGGAAACCCCTCTCTTGAAATTACTATTCTAGTTTATGCTTGAATTTTTTGCAAGTATCTGCAGAGTGTTGTAGGTTGCGCGAGGCTGTTGTTTTTTGGTTGATCTTCAAACTTGTCAAAGCTTTTGGGCAAGTTGAGTATATGTGTAGGCAATCAGGGAAAAAAATGCAGGCAACTCATGTTTCTTGTGTGGTAGAAAAATAAATTAAGGAAAAAAGAGGTCTTCAAAGTTACAAGGTTTGGCTTTTACTAGTGAATTTTGGGGCAAATGTCTTGCTGAACTACATGTTTCGCAATTGTAGTAGTAGCTGCTGTGTTTCGTTGTGAATTTCACTACTGGATTTTGGGCAATGTATCTATCTGGGGATTTGCTCTAACTGTAGCTGCTGTGTTGGTTGTGTTTCTAGCTATTCACATATCTAGGCAAGTTTCTATAATGTTTGGGCAAGTAGGGAATGGTTTACAGGCAACTCATGTTTTTTTAGTTGTGTGAATAAAAACAAACATAACCCTCTTGAAGTTCTGGTTTTAGCTTGTGCATTGGATTTTGGACAGGTATCTCCTAGGGCTGATGTGTATGCATGTGAAAAAAGAGATTGATTTATAGGCCACCCATGCTCAAAACCCCAAGAAGCAAAAAACAGATAAAAACGTTTCACCTTTATATGGATTTCTTCTAAGAAAAAACTTGCATATAAAAATTCAGGCAAAATTGGACCATATTTTGCTCGTTTAATATTTAACTAACCAACCCACACATCGAATCAGAATGACCTGGCGTGTAGAGGAGGAAAAGAAAGAGCAGGTTTGATTTTCTTTCTCACCTTGTTCATCCTGATTGCAACTATTTTTTTAGTGTTTTCCCCTTGTTTCTTCTGGCATGAGCAGCCAGTATTGATTTTACTACATCTATTGCAAAAAAAGGTAAAAAGGAATTAGTGAGCAACTATAGCGGGATTTTAAGAAAATCAAGTATTGACAAAAAGCTAGTCCTGTCTGTACATGAAAACTGTTTTGATTTCCTTTCTCCAACTACTGGCTGCTGTACATCCAGAGAAACCCTTGATGCTTTTCTTAAGTTGTTTTTGGTACTAGGATTGTGTTGAGAAAACAAAAAAGAGCAGCCAAGTTCTAGAATTTGTTTAAGAAAAATCACTGTTGGTAGTAAGCAACTCCACTATTTTTTTGCTGAAATAAAAAAGTTGGATATCTTTGTGCGAAGCTTACCAGGAAGTGGATGTTGAACCTTCTTGCTTGGGCTTGTGCACAAAACCTCAAAAAATGTTGCTTTGACTTTATAATTCAGTGAGGCCCTCCAAACGGAACAAACAATCTGTTTAGGCAAAAACGTCTACAAAACCATATTTACAAAACTTAAATGATTTAGGCAAGAACTATTTACATGTAGACAACTTATCCGATTGGAAAACACAACTTTTGTGCAAAATAAAATCTTTTTTTTGCTAAAAAAATCTTTGGGAAACTCGCGCCAACTTCTCTAGCAACCAACTATCATACATCGGGCAAATTTTGAGCGAAAATAAAACCCAATGTTCTCATCTTTGGGCAACTCATGCCAGCATCTCTAGCAACTAACTATCATGTGTTGGGAAAGTTTGGACACTTTTGGCTCAAAACATTGACGATTCCAGCCCCCGCATCTCGGCAGTGGATCTTTGGGCAACTCATGCCAACATCTCTAGCAACTAACTATCATGTCTTGGATAAGTTTTCGACACTTTTGGCTCAAATCATAGACGATTTCAGAGCCCGCCTCTCGGGAGCGGATCTTTGGCAACTTATGCAGGCATCTCTAGCAACTAGCTATCATGCGTTGGGCAAGTTTTGGACACTTTTGGCTCAAGTCATAGACGATTCCAGCCCCAACATATTGGGGGCGGATCTTTGGCAACTTACGCTAGCATCTCTAGCAACTACCTATCATGAGTTGGGCAAGTTTTGGATACTTTCGGCTCGAATCATCGACGATTCCAGCCCCCCATCTCGGGACCGGATCTTTGGGCGACTTACACCGGCATCTCTAGCAACTAACTGTCATGCGTTGGGCAAGTTTTGAAAACTTTCTGCTGAAATCATACCCGATTCCAGCCCCCCACATCCCCAAGTCGCAAACCACCGCCGCGCTCAAAATCATCGATTCTCCCATAAACATGGGACCCCCACACCCCTCTTCAACCTCCCTATTCCGCCTCTATCACATAGAATTGTAGATGTGAGTAGAGAAACACATGCTTAGGGGGTCGATTTTGAGATACTTACAACGATTTGCGGCCTAGTTCCTCGACCACTCGAGACAATGCTTTCCTGGATCTAGCTCCACCCCACTAGGTGGTCGTGCCGCACAGATGGCACTGCCCCCTTGGCTCTAGAAGAAAGCATATTTTTTGGCTAGAACCCAATGCGCACAAATATTATAGATTGACTAGAAGAAAGCATGTTTTTTGTCTGCACACTTTCTCGGTCTAGAGTACAGGCCACGACTTCTTACTTCTGCTTGCTTAACAGAAGTGCCATTCCTATCCGCCCTAGCCCTCTCGTCCCCCCATCCAACAACCGCCTCCCAGCATGTTGCCTGCAAAAATTCCACCTCGGCGTCCCCCCTCCCGTCGCGCGCATTGTGGATCGAACACTTTTCATCGTCCACAATGTGGACTTATATTGTGTGAACATCAAGTTGTGGTGTGTCCCCTAGGAAATGTGCATTAGTGGTTGTAAGCAAGTAGTGCTCTAATCTAAGCAAATTGCATAGTATGTACAGGCAACTCAAGGTTTTGTTTAGAAAAAGGATTAAAATTTAGCAACTCGTACTGGGTTTGTATGCAATTCCCATAGATTCTGCAGCCACTCATTAGCTTGCTTGCCGAAGAAAAATATTCTGGAAAAAAACGTGAATCTATATTGTGAGGAACTCTATTTTAACTTGTGTGGACCTATATTTGGTTCGTTGAAAAGAAAATGTCCTAAAAAATCAAGTTGTGCTGTGTCCCGTGGGCAAATGCATTAGAGGTTGCCGGCAAGTTGTGCTCTGATCTAAAAAAATCAAGATGTACTATTTTATCTACTGCCCAGTACAAGGTATGATGGAGGAAGTTAAGGATTTTATCCAGTTTTTTATGATGTGTAACTAATGGATATCCCTATTGAGAAAACTGAAATCAATGGACACCTATTCAGAAAACTAATTGCAGTTGACAAAAACAGTGCCAATAATGGATTGATAAAAATCTTGACAAAATAGCAGGCAAGTAAGAAAACAACTATTAGGCAAAAGTTCCCAAGGAAAAGTATAGCAGATGCTAGTCGGGTAATTATATCAAGGATATCAATGTCATATACTCCGTATATCACTACAGAAAATCTGACAAGATATCTCAAAACTATCTCATGTTACTCATAGGATGCAATTACTTCCCCCTTGGTACTAGCAGATGGATCAAGCAAATCTCATACGGGTAGCCTGGCAGATGTCATTACAGAAAACGGGCAACATCTGCTACATCTACATCCTCTGCTACTCCCCTCTAAACTACAGTTAGAATAGTTTACTCTCTCTCTCTCTCTCTCTCTCTCCCTCCCTCCCTCCCTCGCTCTCTCTCTCTCTCTCTCGCCCCTCGTTGTGCATCTCACGAACCACAAACCCCAATTATTCACGCATCTAACGCTCCTATAACCAGCCCCTTGCGCGGACACGACACCTCATCTCGCACACGCATCCCCGTCGGTCACCCTCCTGCAGTGAAAACCGGCTGATTTACTGCGAAAAAACTGCTGAATCGCGAACGAGTTGCTTACCGGAAATTTGCGGGCGATTGCACGAGCTCTTTGACGGCAGCACGAACCTCGACACAGCTCACGCATCGCCTACTCGTACCTCCACCTCCTGTTCGCCGAGCTCTCGACTGCTGCGCATGCAAAAGCGGCGCCCCCCCTTGCCTCATTCCGTCCTCCGCATGTATTCGTTGCCGCGCCTGCGAAATCATCACCAGCGCCCCCACTCCTCCGCCTTACAATCACCGCAGAAAAGGCTCCGCTCGCGTGGAATCGCTCCGCAACCTGCGAAATCGGCCGGGGTCGCTAAGGAAGGAGAGGAATGGGGAATTGGCGGGTCTGGAAGACTGCCCTGTTGCGGTTGCAGATGGATGAGGGTGCGGTGGTGGGGGAGGAAGAAGTGGGGTGGGTTGGGGGGAGAGGTGGTTTGGTGGGGACCGAAGGCTGCCGCTTCGGCCTAACACGAATGAGCCGACCATGTGGCACCTGGGGCGAGGGACGAAAACGACCGCGCGACACCGACACAGACATGCGTGTGCTCTGTAAGACAAACGAGCCAGCGTGCACTTTTTAGGTTTTAGGTTAAAATAAAAGCTCCAACGTGATAGAACAAAGAGTAATACTCTTGCATGTACGTACGTGTAAAGGCATGTGTACAAAAAAATACAAGGGCCCATGCAAAAAAAAAGGGCAACGTGTATGGTCTTTTTTTAGCATAGTACAATCAAAGTCGCAGACATACCATTTTTAAAAAAAAGTCGCAGACATACACAAGTATATACTCATCCTCCTATGAACACACGCATGCACACCCTACCCCAGTGAGCACCTTTGATAAACTGAGCCAGCATATCATCTTCAGATTGAGAAGTCGCCATAGATGCCTTCGTTGTTGACGGGAACGTCTCCTCGCACTGAACGCACATCTCCGGAGGGTCAGAAATAAATCCACTGTCAATGTCAAGTATAGGACATGAACCTTGGTGGTCCGGAAATACCACTGTTCTCCTAACCATCCAACCACAGATTGGTTCACCGTGTACGGTCATTGAAACATGGTTTCAAACAAAAAACAAATAAGGGTGCCCTCCTATAATGGCAAACATGATTAAATCACCAACCAGATATTGCATCGCTGGGATGTATTATGTGCATATCGAAACAAAGAATGTACACATAGAAAGTGGTACAGGTTCGATCGCAGATGAGAGCACTATAATTTTTAAGGAATTTCATTTTATTCATGGTTTAAGAAATTTAATATGTAAATTCAGATTTCACAAAAGATTCTTTCAATCTTCTCAGTTTCCATGTCACGATGGATGATGCTCTAAAGGAGGTGCGCGGATGGTTCACCAACGGAGAGCAACTGAAACTTTTCCAGTTCGGTTACTCAATCCTGTTTGTCGATGGATACTGCTTTGCCTGATGTGCATGCGGTTCGTGAATACATGATTCTTTGGACGCACAGATTGCTAATACGTATTTACAGATATAGTATGTCTATGCATGTATTTTTTTATTATAACAAAGAAAATATTAGTCATTAAAACATGTGTAAATACATATATATTAATATTTTAAAATAAATTGAATGTATCATGAACTACAAAGATCTCATGTAAACAAATATTGATGGCGAATATAAAAAAAAGATCCATCTACATCACAATATTCATGCTATTGGATGCAAACAATCTAATCACAAAATAGTCGAAGCAATGTAGCTTCGCTTACACCCTGTGTCCAACCAAGGTACACATGCATGTGTTACAATAATAATCTACACCTACATATTGATATTACTGTTCGTAATTTTGAATTTTCACAAATTTTTATATTAAATATTAAATTTCCTAGCCCGTGCAGGTGCACGGGTTAATGACTAGTTATATATATATATATAATTGTGATCACGATGAACAAGATACATAGGATAAAACTTTTGATGAAATTCCAATTTCAATCGTTTGTAATTCCAAGACTCCATATCATCACATAGCCTATACCATGTCGATGCGTCTCCCCTCAAAGATAAAGGGAAGACCTACTTCTTAATAACATCTTCGGGTACACCTGCAAGCTTAAATAATCCACAAACTTCATCCACATATATTAGATGCTCATCAGGATGTTTTGTTCCATCTCTTAAAAAAGGATTAGCTAGCAGTTTTTATACCATACCCAAAGGAATTTCAAAGCAAGCATTTTCATTTTCAGTAGGTTGAGGAGCAACTCTTTGCTCTACTGGTCGGGGTGAAGATACCCCGAACAAGCCCCTCAGAGGATTACTTTCCATAGTAACAAGTGAGAGTAAATTTCAGCACACTATATAAATTTTTCCTTACCAAATTCCACCTACCAAAGGCGATTCACTCCCCGGCAATGGCGCCAGAAAAGAGTCTTGATGACCCACAAGTATAGGGGATCTATCGTAGTCCTTTCGATAAGTAAGAGTGTCGAACCCAACGAGGAGCAGAAGGAAATGATAAGCGGTTTCCAACAAGGTATTCTCTACAAGTACTGAAATAAGTGGTAACAGATAGTTTTGTGATAAGATAATTTGTAACGAGCAACAAGTAACAAAAATAAATAAGGTGTAGCAAGGTGGCCCAATCCTTTTTGTAGCAAAGGACAAGCCTGGACAAACTCTTATATGATGTAAAGCGCTCCCGAGGACACATGGGAATATCGTCAAGCTAGTTTTCATCACGCTCATATGATTCGCGTTCGGTACTTTGATAATTTGGTATGTGGGTGGACTGGTGCTTGGGCGCTGCCCTTACTTGGACAAACATCCCACTTATGATTAACCACTATTGAAAGCATCCACAAATACAACAAAAGTATTAAGGTAAACCTAAGCATAGCATGAAACATATGGATCCAAATCAGCCCCTTATGAAGCAACGCATAAACTATGGTTTAAGCTTCTGTCACTCTAGCAACCCATCATCTACATATTACTTCCCAATGCCTTCCTCTATGCCCAAACAATGGTGAAGTTTCATGTAGTCGACGTTCACATAACACCACTAGAGGAGAGACAACATACATCTCATCAAAATATCGAACGAATACCAAGTTCACATGACTACTAATAGCAAGACTTCTCCCATGTCCCCAGGAACAAAACTAACTTCTCACAAAGAGGGGTATTAATGTGCATATAGGATCTGAACATATGATCTTCCACCAATTAAACCAACTAGCATCAACTACAAGGAGTAATTAACACTACTAGCAACCTACTAGCACCAATCCCGGACTTGGAGACAAGAATTGGATACAAGAGATGAACTAGGGTTTTGAGATGAGATGGTGCTAATGAAGATGTTGATGGAGATTGCCCTCTCTAGATGAGAGTAGCGTTGGTGATGACGATGGCGATGATTTCCCCCTCCGGGAGGGAAGTTTCCCCCGCAGAACAGCCCCGCCAGAACCCTAGATTGGCTCCACCAAGGTTCCGCCTCATTGCGGCAGAGTTTTGTCCGAGAAGATGGCTTATGAATTTTTTCCCATCAAAAGAGTCCATATAGCAGAAGATGGTTACCGGAGGGCCACCAGGGGGGCCACGAGGTAGGGGGCGCGCCCAGGGGGGTAGGGCGCGCCCCCCACCCTCGTGGGCAGGGTGTGACCCCCTGGTGAAGTTCTTGCGCTCAATGTTTTTTATATATTTGAAAAACATCATCCTTGAAGTTTCGGGACTTTTGGAGCTGTGCTGAATAGGTCTCTAATATTTGCTCCTTTTCCAGCCAGAATCCCAACTGCCGGCATTCTCCCTCTTTATGTAAACCTTGTAGAATAAGAGAGAATAGGCATAAGTATTGTGACATAATGTGTAATGACATACCATAAAGCAATAAATATTAATATAAAAGCATGATGCAAAATGGACGTATCAAACTCCCGATCTATTCTGCTCCCCGATAGTTTTAGGGTATATGGATATATATAGGCGGAAGAAATACATTAGGGGAGCCACGAGGGGCCCACGAGGGTGGAGGGCGCGCCTAGGGGGTGGGCGCGCCCCCTGCCTCGTGGCTTCCTCGTTGATCCCCTGACGTGCACTCCAAGTCTCCTGTATTGCTTTCTTTCCAAAAATAACTTTTCCTAAGGTTTCATCCTGTTTGGACTCCATTTGATATTCCTTTTCTTCCAAACCCTAAAACAAGGAAAAAACAGAAACTGGCACTGGGCTCTAGGTTAATAGGTTAGTCCCAAAAATCATATAAAATACCATATAAATGCATATAAAACATCCAAGGTTGATAATATAATAGTATGGAACAATCAAAAATTATAGATACGTTGGAGACGTATCAGCATCCCCAAGCTTAATTCCTGCTCGTCCTCGAGTAGGTAAATGATAAAAACAGAATTTTTGATGTGGAATGCTACCTAACATATTTATCCATGTAGTTCTCTTTATCGTGGCAAGAATATTCAGATCCATAAGATTCAAGACAAAAGTTTAATATTGACATAAAAATAATAATACTTCAAGCATACTAACCAAGTAATCATGCCTTCTCAAAATAACATGGACAAAGAAAGCTATCCCTACAAAATCATATAGTCTGGCTATGCTCCATCCTCACCACACAATGTATTCAAATCATGCACAACCCCGATGACAAGCCAAGCAATTGTTTCATACTTTTGATGTTCTCAAACTTTTTCAATCTTCACGCAATATATGAGCGTGAGCCATGGATATAGCACTATAGGTGGAATAGAATGGTGGTTGTGGAGAAGATAAAAAGGGAGAAGATAGTCTCACACCAACTAGGCGTATCAACGGGCTATGGATATGCCCATCAATAGATATCAATGTGAGAGAGTAGGGATTGCCATGCAACAGATGCACTAGAGCTATAAAGTGTATGAAAGCTCAACAAAAGAAACTAGTGGGTGTGCATCCAACTTGCTTGATCACGAAGACCTAGGGCATTTTGAGGAAGCCCATCATTGGAATATACAAGCCAAGTTATACAATGTAAAATTCCCACTAGTATATGAAAGTGACAACATAGGAGACTCTCTATCATGAAGATCATGGTGCTACTTTGAAGCACAAGTGTGGTAAAAGGATAGTAGCATTGCCCCTTCTCTCTTTTTCTCTCATTTTTTTATTTTTTCATTTGGGCCTTCTCTTTTTTATGGCCTCTTTTCTCTTTTTTTATTTGGGCTTCTTTGGCCTCTTTTATTTATTTATTTTCGTCCGGAGTCTTATTCCGACTTGTGGGGGAATCATAGTCTCCATCATCCTTTCCTTACTGGGACAATGCTCTAATAATGAAGATCATCACACTTTTATTTACTTACAACTCAAGAATTACAACTCGATTCTTAGAACAAGATATGACTCTATATGAATGCCTCCGGCGGTGTACCTGGATGTGCAATGATGCATGAGTGACATGTATGAATAATTATGAATGGTGGCTTTGCCACAAATACGATGTCAACTACATGATCATGCAAGCAATATGACAATGATGAAGCGTGTCATAATAAACAGAACGGTGGAAAGTTGCATGGCAATATATCTCGGAATGGCTATGGAAATGTTATAATAGGTAGATATGGTGGCTGTTTTGAGGAAGGTATATGGTGGGTTTATGATATTAGCGAAAGGTGCACGGTATTAGAGAGGCTAGCAATGGTGGAAGGGTGAGAGTGCGTATAATCCATGGACTCAACATTAGTCATAAAGAACTCACATACTTATTGCAAAAATCTATTAGTTATCGAAACAAAGTACTACGCGCATGCTCCAAGGGGGATAGATTGGTAGGAAAAGACCATCGCTCGTCCCCGACCGCCACTCATAAGGAAGACAATAAATAAATAAATCATGCTCCGACTTCATCACATAATGGTTCACCATATGTGCATGCTACGGGAATCACAAACTTCAACACAGGTATTTCTCAAATTCACAACTACTCAACCAGGATGACTCTAATATCACCATCTCCATATCTCAAAACAATCATCAAGTATCAAACTTCTCATAGTATTCAATGAACTTTATATGAAAGTTTTTATTATATCCCTCTTGGATGCCCATCATATTAGGACTAGTTTCATAACCAAAGCAAATTACCATGCTGTTTAGGACTCTCAAAATAATATAAGTGAAGCATGAGAGTTCATCTATTTCTATAAAATAAAACCACCACCGTTCTCTAAAAAGATATAAGTGAAGCACTAGAGCAAATGACAAACTACTCCAAAAGATATAAGTGAAGCTCAATGAGTAGTCGAATAATTATGCAACTATGTGAAGACTATCTAACATTTAATAATTTCAGATCTTGGTATTTTATTCAAACAACAAGCAAAACAAAAGAAAATAAAATGACGTGACGCTCCAAGCAAAACACATATGATGTGGCGAATAAAAATATAGCTCCAAGTAAAGTTACCGATGAACGAAGACGAAACTGGGGATTCTTTCCGGGGCATCCCCAATCTTAGGCTCTTGCCACTCCTTATTCCATAGTCCATCGAATCTTTACCCAAAACATGAAAACTTCACAACACAAAACTTAACAGAAAACTTGTAAGCTCCGTTAGTATAAGAAAATAAATCACCACTTCAAGGTACTGTAATGAACTCATTATTTATTTATATTGGTGTTAAACCTACTGTATTCCAACTTATCTATGGTTTATAAACTATTTTACTAGCCATAGATTCATCAAAATAAGCAAACAACACATAGAAAACAGAATCTGTCAAAAACAGAACAGTCTGTAGTAATCTGGATCAAACGTATACTTCTGGAACTCATACAATTCTCAAATAAATTGCTAGACGTGAGGAATTTATCTATTAATTATCTTCAAAAAGAATTAACTAAATAGAACTCTCCAATAAAAAATGGAAGCAATTTCATGACCGCTAAAGTTTCTGTTTTTTACAGCATGATCGCAAAGACTTTCCCCAAGTCTTCCCAACGGTTCTACTTGGCACAAACACTAATTAAAACATAAAAAATCAATCATAAAAGAGGCTAGATAAATTATTTAGTGCTAAACAGGAGTAAAAATCAAGGAACAAAAATAAAATTGGGTTGCCTCCCAACAAGCGCTATCGTTTAACGCCCCTAGCTAGGCACGATGATTTCAATGATGCTCACATGAAGGATAAGAATTGAAACATAAAGAGGGCATCATGAAGAATATGACTAACACATTTATGCCTAACCCACTTCCTATGCATAGGGATTTTGTGAGCAAACAACTTGTGGGAACAAGAATCAACTTGCATAGGAAGGCAAAACAAGCATAACTTCAAAACTTTAAGCATATAGAGAGGAAACTTGATATTATTGCCATTCCTACAAGCATATATTCCTCCCTCATAATAATTTTCAGTAGCATCATGAATGAATTCAACAAAATAACCAGCACCTAAAGCATTCTTTTCATGATCTACAAGCATAGAAAATTTACTACTCTCCTCATAAGCAAGATTCTTCTCATTCGGAATAGTGGAAGTATCATAAGAAACTCGAATACTATTGTCGGTGTCAAAACCGGCGGATCTCGGGTAGGGGGTCCCGAACTGTGCGTCAAGGCCGGATGGTAACAGGAGACAAGGGACACGATGTTTTACCTAGGTTCGGGCCCTCTTGATCGAGGTAAAATCCTACGTCCTGCTTGATTAATATTGAAGATATGTGTAGTACAAGAGTAGATCTACCACGAGATCAAGGAGGCTAAACCCTAGAAGCTAGCCTACGGTATGATTGTTGTATATGGAGTTGATGTCCTACGGACTACAACCCTCCGGTTTATATAGGCACCGGGTAGGGTTAGGGTTACACAGAGTCGGTTACAATGGTAGGAGATCTTGAATATCCGCATCGCCAGGCTTGCCTTCCACGCCAAGGAAAGTCCCATCCGGACACGGGACGAAGTCTTCAATCTTGTATCTTCATAGTCCTGGAGTCCGGCTAAAGGTATAGTCCGGCTACCCAAACACCCCCTAATCCAGGACTCCCTCAGCAGCCCCTGAACCAGGCTTCAATGATGACGAGTCCGGCGCGCAGATTGTCTTCGGCATTGCAAGGCGGGTTCCTCCTCCAAGTCCTTCATAGAAGATTGTAAACACCAAGAGTAGTGTCCGGCTCTGCAAAATAAGTTTCCACATATTGCCATAGAGAGAATAATATAAACACAAATCAAATCTGCTGACGTATTCCGCAGTGTGTCATCACACTACGGCCAAGTCCTTTACTCGAATCGTTTTTACTTTTCCACCTCAACACGTTTTGCGAGGCGGTTTCCTTGGCACATCTTGTCAAAGCAGAGATCGTGTACCCCCTTTTACGGGATTCTCATCAATACGGACGTGGGTAACCCAACCGCGCTCGTTAGCACGTTTCCTCGATTAAAGACGAGTCCCGAACGGTTACGGGGAGGGCTCTTGGTATTCAACCTCTTATAAAGAGACTAAGGCCTTACTCCTTTTTTCAATCACAAGCGAGTTCGCCCGTCGCCTCGAGTTCCAACACCCTAGGCTCCAGATTCCAGGCACTTCGGACCTTCGACAATGTCCGGTTCTGACCTTCAAGGCTGATGGACGCCCTCCTCTGTCACGGAGGAGGATGTACTAAGGTTGAGGGAGGCTAAGTTCCTGACCGGCGAAATTTCGCATAGGTTGCCTGCTCAAGGGCAGGTCATTCCCAGTCCCCAGCCCGGTGAGAGCGTGGTGTTCATGTCTCACTTCCTTCGGGGGTCGGGCTTCCCAATGGATCCCTTTGTGAGGGGACTGTTGTTTTATTACGGGCTGGAATTCCATGACTTAGCTTCGGAGTCCAACCTCCATATCTCCTCGTTTATTGTCGTGTGTGAAGCGTTCCTCCGTGTTACCCCTCACTTCGGATTATGGCTCAAGACCTTCAAAGTGGAGCCGAAGATGATCAAGGGATGGCACGCAGAGTGGGGAGGCGCTATTATAAGCAAAAATGCTGATGCTCCATAGCCCGAGGGCTCTTTTCAAGAGGAGCTAGGCTTGTGGCAACGAGAGTGGTTTTATATCACCGCTCCCCGGGGCACCAAGTGGGTGGCGCCTCCTGCCTTTCGCTCGGGTCCCCCACCACAGCTAGCGTCATGGGTCAACAGAGGCTTAGATTGGGGTTTGCCCAAAGACGTGCCCTTGTTACAGGGCCGCATTAAGGATCTCTTGGAAGGAGACCTCAGCCTGGTCAAGGTGACGCAGGTCATGCTGATTCGCCGAATATTGCCCGGCAAACGTCGCTCCTTCGCCTGTGGGAGTTTAATCCAGAGGGACCGTGAGCTCTCCAGAATTTCATGGGCGCAACGCCCGCGGAGATGTATAAACTGTTCTTCGGATCACAAGAGATGTGTCCGGATTTAACCGAGGACGCAGGCCTAAGCTGCAATCGCTAGGATATTCAAGTAAGCAACCTTGTGCCTGGACCTTCTATCCGTATAATTGTCATAAACTTGCCCCTAAAAGAGCCGTCCTTTTAAACAGGAGTGGATAGCAAAGGCAAAGCTGATCAGGTGTCCGGCTCCCCTTCCCGAAACCAAGACGGATCACGTGCTGGTCAGGATGCTAGAGATAATGCCTTTGGAGGGAAGCAAGGGGGAGGACAAGGAAACTATGGCCTCCTCGAAGGAGGCTGCTCCGAAGGGAGGAACCGAAAATTCATCTCCTAAGGGGAAGAAGAGAGCCGCCTCTGAAGACCCAGAAACCATGGCCTCGAAGCGGGGGAAAAAATCCTCGTCAGAGGGTCCGACGCCGGGGAGTTCTTCGGCCGGACTACGCCCTCAAGGGGATCTGCCCTCCAGTGAGCCGTAAGTAGAGAAAGATTTTCCTTTTGAGGGATGAGGGAAATCCTTGATTTATATCTGAGAAGATTAACCGAATTTTTACCTTGTAGCTCGGACCTCAGCCCTTCTCAGTAGAGCTCGTCTTCGAGGGATCTCCTTCCGGAGATGATGAACAGCGGGACGCCTCCCCCTGCCATGCCGCCTAGCGAGGCGGGCGACCCTGAGGTGTCGTCGCGGAGGGTTTCTCGAATCCGGCAGGGGCGGAAGATAGCTATGTGGCCCCCCGAGGTTCTCCGCGTCCGGCCTTTGAAAGAGGTCATGGGACAAGTCCGGCACCGTCTGGTGCTCGGCCGGAGGAGCTAAAGATTCTTCTGGGGCGAGCTTCTATCTCGGAGGAGCACCGTGCATTGATGGGCACGGTGATTGAAAGGATCTCATCCGCAGAGAGCGGATTGCATGAGGCCGTCAAAAGTTTACTAACGGGTTTTGAGGTACATTAGATAATGTACACTTTTGTCAGTTGCGCATGAATAAGATGCGCCCTGTGTAGATAGTAGCCCCTGAGACTCTGCGCGTCGTCAAGAAATGACGGCACGCGGAGGATCATAATCCCAGGTCTAAGATGTCGCCTTTGAATGTAGGCGGCAGGGTGTCCGGAATCAAGCCGAACTGATGATTTTGCCGAACTAAAGCGGCAACTGGACGTGGCAGATGCCGACATCGCGCTTGTCACCAAGCGGCTTGATGAGGCTCAAGGTATGTAATTCCTCGGGCGGCATCAGGTAAGAAGAGTTTTATGCCAGTGTCTTACGATGTGTGTGCTTGACGCAGATGGTGCGGCCGCCGTGGAGAGTCTTATGGCAGAACTTGCCCGAGCTAAAGAACAAGCCAGAGAAAGTGATGCGGCTGCCAAGAGAGCCCTTGAAGAGCTGAGAGCCGAACTGGCTGCTCATTGCCGAAGCAAGGAAGAGATGGCCGAAAAGTTAAAGAGCGCTGCAGACCATTGCATACTTCTTGAGAAAGAAGACCAGGCGAAACAGACGGACTTAGAGAAGGCCGTTGCCAATGCCAAGGACGCGCGCTCTGTGATGAGAGCTGCGAAGGAGGAGCTGTGTCAGCCCGAACAGATTGCGGCTAGAAAGCCCTTTATGCTGTGAAGGAAATTTTGCGATCCGAAGTTTGCTCCATTGGACCGGATGTGGAGTGTGGAGGATACCTATCTGGATTTGGCAGTGAGTGCTGCTGATGCGACCGAACACTTTCGAGATCAGAAAGATCGCGAAGTGGAAAAGCTTTTCTGGTCGCAGTTTCACAATCCAGAACATCCACTGGCAGTGGACGATCGTTTGGCTCAATGGGCCGAACTGAATAGGTTGTCCGGACTCGCCATGAAGTACATCATGGGTCATCTGTGGCCGGGGAGATCGGAGCCGAAGAGTTATTTCAGCTTGGTGCAGCAATTCCTTGACGCGGTGCCGCGTATTAATGCAATGAAGAGGTCAGCATGCATAGAGGGCGCAAGGATGGCTCTTGCCCGTGTCAAGACATACTGGGCAGAGATGGAGACCACCGTTGTTGCATCCCGAGATTCGATCAAAAGCCGAGTACCCTCCGAGCACTATTTTCAGGAAGTCCTTGAAGGCGCTCGTGTAATAGAGACGCAGTGCTCGAAAGATGCTTTGTTATGATAGCATATGTAATTATAAAGTAATATTTTGATAAACTGTAGTGGCCTTTTTATACTTGTGCCTTCAAGTATTGGGAACACCTCCTGTGCGGCCGTTTAAGATATATATATATACAAAATCTGGAAGATGGCAGTCGTTGGCTTCAGCCCCCACGCACATAGTGCGGGGGTGCTTGCAGAAGACGCATTTTCACACTTAACCCAACGTCTTGGTCCTACAAAGGAGGTGATAGCGCAGCGGGCCAGGCAACCGGACTATAATGCTTTAACACTTTCACTTAGCCATAGGAGCTTGACAGTGAGACTATTTAGGTAGCCCCTTGGTGGCGACTGCGCTCGCCCGAGTTCGGGGCGCGTATGTGCCTGACCGGGAAGCGGCCCTTCGTTAAAGCGGAGGAATCTGATAGATTCCGATAGGTCATCGAGTGGCTGACCAGTCTCACGCTACATCATGACAGTCAGTTTTCGTCTTTCTCTACTGAGGTGCTCGCCCGGCCGAACCGGGGCACAATCACAGTAGTTCTCCTGGTGCTACCTTAGCCGATAGAGTGGAACGTAAGGTAGCTGAACTCAGGAGCCGGGCAACCCAACATTTGTCCAAAGACAAGATTCGGAGCTGATGCATATAATGCCAAAACTCGCGACGCCGAACACTCCCTAAGGTGTTCGGTCTTTATGAGTGCGGGCGAAACAACACTCTTTATTAAAAAAGCCCCTAGTGTCCAGGTACGTGCAAAAATTCTGACGTGGCCACATGCCAAGACGCCAGCCTCCTCCTTGGTTATATCGGAAAAAACCAGGGGATGTGTAGCAATAAGAGACAGTAAAAAAGGTTTACGCAGGGTCTTAATCTAAAAAGAATCCTTTAGGACGGGTCCCTACTGCACGTCTACGCCTGTGTCTCCGTTGTGCCGTATCCTGGACGGGCGCCGCACGACGTTCATCTTTAAAAGAGAGGAACTGAGTTGAAAATGGGTCGTGCCGAACAAAAGTTTAAAATAAATAAAGTATAAAGTAAAATATATAAAATTGAGCTTTATTGTCTCTTATTGTATATGCATGGAGCCCCTAGTGCGGGGGTACATGGCCACTAAGCCTGCATCAACGATGATTTTGTCCCGAACTCGTCTATCCGCGTTCGTGGTCTTTAATGACCTATTTCGAAGTTTTTTGGCCGGTGAGGCCATTTTACTGTGGGGCTGTCAAAGAGGCCGCACAGTCCTCCGCTTGGGGAGGTGCACTTTAATGCTTCCCCTTCAAAGAGATGATGCCTCGTGGACCGGGCATCTTAAGCGTGAGAGATGCATAATGCGGTATTGCGTTAAAGCGAGCGAAAGCTTCGCGTCCCAGTAGTGCTTGATAGCAACTTGAGAACGGGACGATATGGAAGGTCAGCTTTTCACGGCGGAAGTTATCAGCAGAGCCAAATATAACCTCGAGCCGAAGAAAACCCATACAATGGGTGTCCGGACCAGGTGTTACCCCTTGAAAGGAGGTTTTGCTGCGGTGGATTCTTGCTGGGTTTATCCCCATGTGGTGGATTCTATCCTGATATATCAGGTTTAGTCCACTGCCGCCGTCCATAAGGACATTTGAAAACTGGAGTCCGCCAATTATTGGATCTAGTATCAAGGTAGTCCAGCCTGCATTCTTGATATTTCTAGAATAATCTGGCTGATCGAAGATGATCGGTTTTGACAACCAGTGGCCGGACCCTTTGGGGATGGGCCGTGTGGTGCGTACCTTTACGGGCGCCGCACGTTTTGTTATGTGAAGTGAGTTCACTATTTTTACTTCTTGTGGGAAGTTCTTTTGTTTCCTGGTGCTCTGCTTTTGGGGTTCGTCCTCGTCTTCGCTTGGTATGTCGAGCCCCTTGTGTTCGGCATTGAGTCTGCTGGATTGTTTGAAAACCCAACAGTCTCTGTGGGTATGGTTAGCAGGCTTCCCGGGAGTACTGTGTATCTGACATATCCTGTCCAGGATTTTATTTAGGTTGGATGGATCGTCCCTGTTATCCTGGGGGGCGATTTTGCCTGATTTTGTCGTGAGCCTTTGAATCCGGCATTGACTGCCGTGCTCTTCGGACTTTTGTCCTTAGTCCGGCGACGGTCCTTGTTGCGTCGCGGTTTTCCGTTTCCATCCCTAGTTTCGGATGTACTTGGGTCGCTGGGGCTGCACCTTGCCAACCAGTTGTCCTCCCCTGCACAAAAGCGGGTCATGAGGTTTGTTAGTGCGGCCATTGTTCTTGGCTTTTCTTGGCCGAGGTGTCTGGCGAGCCATTCGTCTCGGACGTTATGCCTGAAAGCTGCCAAGGCTTCGGCGTCCGGACAGTCGACTATCTGATTCTTTTTAGTGAGAAATCTATTCCAGAACTGCCGAGCTGATTCTCCGGGCTGTTGAGTTATGTGACTAAGATCGTCTGCATCTGGAGGGCGGACATAGATCCCTTGAAAATTTGCTCGGAAAGCATCCTCGAGCTCTTCCCAACTTCCAATTGTGTTTTCAGGAAGGCTTTTAAGCCAATGCCGGGCTGGCCCTTTAAGCTTAATGGGTAAATATTTTATGGCGTGGAGATCATCTCCTCTAGCCATGTGTATGTGGAGGATATAATCCTCGATCCAGACTCCAGGGTCTGTTGTTCCATCATATGCCTCTATGTTTATGGGTTTGAATCCCTCTGGAAATTCATAGTCCAGGACCTCATCGGTGAAACATAGGGGGTGTGCGACGCCCCTGTATTTGGGTGTGCCGGATTCTGAGGATGGCTTTATTGCATTGCTTACAAGAGCTTGCTTTCTTGGCCCATAAATGGACCTAACTGGGCCATGATGCGAATCCTTAGGTGGGTCGCATGCCGATTTAAGTGCGGCGCCGCTTGCCGCTTTATGGGGTCGTCTATCCGACCGTGTGGCTTTCTTATTTTTTGAATGCGAGGGCTCTAGGGCCTCTTCGTCGAATTTAGGCAGTAGCTTTCTTTTCGGATAGCTTTTAGTGCAGCGATCGTCGCCGTATTTATCTGCGTTATTGATTACTTTGCTCCATCCAATCAGGAGTGCATCTTCCGCTGTTTTTAGCTTCCGCTTCTGCTTTTTCAGGCTGCGTGCAGTTGCAACGAGCCTATTGTGGAGATTCTTCTGCTCCATGGGTTTATCCGGCGTGAGGTCGTCCGGAATGCCGTTTTCGCCAGAGGAGGGATGTTCGGTTTCTCTATCCGTGTTGCCCTGTTTGGACGGTTGCTCTAAGGCCTGCTCGTCGTCTACCGGCTAGTCCTGCTCTATGCTGGCTTTTTATCAAGGCAGGGCTTGGGTCGGCGTTTACGCCGACGCTTTGATTGCTTTTCGGGGGGTCGATCTCCCGTTCCATCCCCTTTTTCCTCATTGTCGCTTCCTTTAGGGGTATCCACCATGTACACATCGTGAGATGAGGTGGCTGTCCAATGCCCTATGGGCGTTGGTTCATCGGTATCTCCTGCATCGTCATCCATGCTGTCGATGTCTCCGGAGTCGAAGTTGAGCACGTCGTTTAAATTGTCGACAGTGGCTACCAAGTGGGTGGTGGGTGGGCTTTGAATTTCTTCATCGTCCGTATACCATCCTCGCTTACCGCAGTTCGGCCAGGGCACTCCTGATAAAGAGAGAGACTTGAGAGAACTCAGGATATCGCCAAAAGGCGAGTGCTGAAAGATGTCCGCGGCGATGAACTCCATTATTGGCGCCCAATCGGATTCGATCGGCAGGGGCGCGGGGGGTTCGGAGTTCGGAGGGGAGTCCGGATCCTCGAAGTCGTGAGTCACGTGGAGTGTGGGGCCGGCGTTCAGCTCGATCGCCTTTGAGATCATAGCCCCCGAGGTGACGTGCAACTGCTCATCCTCGATTGACACAACTGGCTCCGAATTAAGGGTCAGAGCTGGTGCGTTTGCGGCCTCCGGGATACTGTTCGGTGACAGAGCTAGATCATGCCCCGCGAGACAGTGCGGCGCGCTTGGTTGTGGCTCGAATCCGTCGAAGATCAAATCTCCGCGAATGTCTGCCATGTAATTTAGGCCTCCAAACCTGACTTGATGGCCAGGGGCGTAGCTTTCGATCTGCTCCAGGTGGCCAAGCGAATTGGCCCATAGTGCGAAGCCGCCGAAGACGAAGATCTGTCCGGGGAGAAAAGTCTCACCCTGGACCGCATCGTTGTTGATGATCAAAGGAGCCATCGGGCCTAAAGGCGACGACACAGAGGAACTCTCAATGAAAGCACCAATGTCGGTGTCAAAACCGGCGGATCTCGGGTAGGGGGTCCCGAACTGTGCGTCAAGGCCGGATGGTAACATGAGACAAGGGACACGATGTTTTACCCAGGTTCGGGCCGTCTTGATGGAGGTAAAACCCTACGTCCTGCTTGATTAATATTGAAGATATGTGTAGTACAAGAGTAGATCTACCACGAGATCAAGGAGGCTAAACCCTAGAAGCTAGCCTATGGTATGATTGTTGTATATGGAGTTGATGTCCTACGGGCTACAACCCTCCCGTTTATATAGGCACCGGGTAGGGTTAGGGTTACACAGAGTCGGTTACAATGGTAGGAGATCTTGAATATCCGCATCGCCAGGCTTACCTTCCACGCCAAGGAAAGTCCCATCCGGACACGGGACAAAGTCTTCAATCATGTATCTTCATAGTCCTAGAGTCCGGCTGAAGGTATAGTCCGGCTACCCGAACACCCCCTAATCCAGGACTCCCTCAACTATAAATTGTTTCCACATTAAAAGAGTAATGTTCAGAAAAAGGGTAATCATAATCATCACAAGTTTTATAAATATAATCACTACTTTTTATAGCATAAGTATCATCACAATAATCATCATAAGTAGGAGGCATGCTATCATCATTATAAATTTGCATATCAAAACTTGGGAGGCTAAAAATATCATCTTCATCAAACGTAGCATCCCCAAGCATGGGACAAACATTAATTGCAGCAAATATATTCTCAAAAACATCATCTTCATCAAATATAGCATCCCCAAGCTTGGGCCTTTTCATATAATAAGCATAATCACTCTCATCATTAATAGTATGGATAGCACCAATAGTATAGCAATTATCATATTCTTCCAAGCAAGTGCCAAAAAGATTTTCAAGATCATAAGAAGTATCATTATCTTCCACAATTATATTTTCATAAGCCACAATAGTAATAGGAGCATCATTATTTGGGGGAGATATCTTTTTACCTCTCTTCCTTTTTCTTTTCTTCTTCTTCACCACATCATGTGTGGGTTCAATCTTCTTTTTGGAGCTCCTTATTAATGAGATTGGTTGAATAGGAGGCACCTCCTCGTTTACCAGATTCATCATAAGAAATAATGGGAGGGTATTGGGAAGTCTCTTCCCTTTCATTAGTATTCCCTTCATCTTCTATTTGTTTTCTTTCCTTTATGTAGTTGGCAATATGTGGATTTTCAATACAATTCACCGCACAATACATATAAATTTCCTCTAGATCAAATCCAAGAAGTTTATAACGGGCAATTTCTGGAAGATAGTTAGTTATATGTTTCATTTCTTCGTAACCCATAAGCAAACTAAGTTCATTATAATGTGCAAGGGAAATCAACTCATCACAATTTTTGGACACGATTAGATCATGCAACAATTTGCATCGGATAGCTAAATGACCACTTTCATTGCAAAGTCCACAAGTACGGCCAAGAAAATTTAAATTATCAGCACAGTCATTTAGTCTTTCTTGCAACAATTTAGTTTCTAAGTACTTATGCCTCTTGCAATATCTATCTTCCCTATTTGGTGTGTACTTACTGTTGGGGAACGTTGCAGAAAACAAAAATTTTCCTACGGTTTCACCAAGATCCATCTAGGAGTTCATCTAGCAATGAGTGATCGGATTGCATCTACATACCTTTGTAGATCACGCGCGGAAGCGTTCAAAGAACGGGGATGAGGAAGGCGTACTCGACGTGATCCAAATCACCGGAGATCCTAGCGCCGAACGGACGGCACCTCCGCGTTCAACACACGTACGGTCAGCGTAACGTCTCCTTCTTCTTGATCCAGCAAGGGGGAAGGAGAGGTTGAGGAAGATGGTTCCAGCAGCAGCACGACGGCGTGGTGGTGATGGAGCTGCAGTACTCTGGCAGGGCTTCGCCAAGCACTATGGAGGAGGAGGAGGTGTTGGAGAGGGAGAGGGAGGCACCAAAGGCAAGGGTGAGAGGTCCTCCCTTCCCCCCCACTATATATAGGGGGCCTAGGGGGGTGCGCCGGCCCTAGGAGATCCAATCTCCTAGGGGGGGGGGGCGGCGGCCAAGGGAGGAATCCCTCCTTCCCCAAGGCACCTAGGAGGTGCCTTCCCCTTCTAGGACTCTTCCTTTAGGGTTTCCCCCACCCTAGGCGCATGGGCCCTAGGGGGAAGTGGTGCCCCAGCCCACTTTGGGCTGGATCCCTTCCCACTTCAGCCCATGGGGCCCTCCGGGATAGGTGGCCCCACCCGGTGGACCCCCGGGACCCTTCCGGTGGTCCCGGTACAATACCGGTGACCCCGAAACTTGTCCCAATGGCCGAAATAGCACTTCCTATATATAATTCTTTACCTCCGGACCATTCCGGAACTCCTCGTGACGTCCGGGATCTCATCCGGGACTCCAAACAACATTCGGGTTACTGCATATACATATCCCTACAACCCTAGCGTCACCGAACCTTTGGTGTGTAGACCCTACGGGTTCGGGAGACATGTAGACATGACCGAGATCGCTCTCCGGTCAATAACCAACAGAGGGATCTGGATACCCATGTTGGTTCCCACATGATCCTCGATGATCTCATCGGATGAACCACGATGTCGAGGATTCAAGCAACCCCGTATACAATTCCCTTTGTCAATCGGTATGTTACTTGCCAGAGATCTGATCGTCGGTATCCCAATACCTCGTTCAATCTCGTTACCGGCAAGTCACTTTACTCGTACCGTAATGCATGATCCCGTGACCAGACACTTGGTCACTTTGAGCTCATTATGATGATGCATTACCGAGTGGGCCCAGTGATACCTCTCCGTCATACGGAGTGACAAATCCCAGTCTTGATCCGTGTCAACCCAACAGACACGTTCAGAGATACCCGTAGTATACCTTTATAGTCACCCAGTTACGTTGTGACGTTTGGTACACCCAAAGCACTCCTACGGTATCCGGGAGTTACACGATCTCATGGTCTAAGGAAAAGATACTTGACATTGGAAAACTCTAGCAAACGAACTATACGATCTTATGCTATGTTTAGGATTGGGTCTTGTCCATCACATCATTCTCCTAAGGATGTGATCTCGTTATCTATGACATCCAATGTCCATAGTCAGGAAACCATGACTATCTGTTGATCAACGAGCTAGTCAACTAGAGGCTTACTAGGGACATGTTGGTGTCTATTATTCACACATGTATTACGATTTCCGGATAACACAATTATAGCATGAATAAAGACAATTATCACAAACAAGGAAATATAATAATGATGCTTTTGTCATTGCCTCTAGGGCATATTTCCAACACTTACAAACTCAATGCACTCCACAAAAATTGACATGTTTATAGGAGACATGTTCATCATAACTAGTGCAATCATCATTAGTACTATGGATATTCAAGGAGTCCATACTAACAACATTGCAATCATGCTCATCATTCAAATATTTAGTGACAAACATTTTAATGCATTATTCTTCTAACACTTTGGCACAATTTTCCTTTCCATCGTACTCACGAAAGATATTAAGAAGATGAAGCATATGAGGCAAACTGTAACACCCACGATGCGGCTATATCTCCCACGTGTCAGGGCACGACTTAGAGGCATAACCGCATGGTAGGCATGTCGCAAGAGGGCTAATCTTTACACATCCCATGTACTGAATAAGAAAGGGATAAAGAGTTGGCTTACAATCGCCACTTCACACAATACATAAATATAGCATTACATCATCCAGATACAATCAAGGTCCGACTACGGAACCAAAATAAAGACATCCCCAAATGCATAGGTACCTGATCGCCCCAATTGGGCTCCACTACTGATCAAAAGGAAATGAAACAAAACAATGAACAAGGACTTCATCGAGCTCCCACTTGAGCTGGGTTGCGTCATCTGCACTGGTATCATCGGCACCTGCAACTGTTTGGAAGAATCTGTAAGTCACGAGGAATCAGCAATCTCACACCCGCGAGATCAAGACTATTTAAGCTTATGGGTAGGGAAGGGTGGTGAGGTGGAGCTGCAGCAAGCACTAAGCATATATGGTGGCTAACATACGCAAATAAGAGCGAGAAGAGAAGCAAAGCATGGTCGTGACTAGAAGTGATCCTGAAACTACTTATGTTCAAACATAACACCAGAACCGTGTTCACTTCCCAGACTCCGCCGAGAAGAGATCATCACGGCTACACACGCGGTTGATGCATTTTAATTAAGTTAAGTGTCAAGTTCTCTACAACCGGACATTAACAAATTCCCATCTGCCCATAACCGCAGGCATGGCTTTCGAAAGTTCAAACCCTGCAGGGGTGTCCCAACTTAGCCCATCACAAGCTCTCACGGTCAACGAAGGATATTCCTTCTCCCAGGAAGACCCGATCAGACTCGGAATCCAGGTTGCAAGACATTTTGACAATGGTAAAACAAGACCAGCAAAGCCGCCCAAATGTGCCGACAAATCCCAATAGAAGCTGCACATATCTCGTTCTCAGGGCACACCGGATGAGACATCCTATGAGTAAAACCAAACCTCAAGTTTCTCCGAGGTGGCCCCGCAGTCTACTCGGTTCGGACCTACACTTAAAGAAGCACTGGCCCAGGGGTGTTAAAATAAGATGACCCTCGGGTTAATTACTGATACGTCTCCAACGTATCTATAATTTTTGATTGCTCCATGCTATATTATCTACTATTTTGGACTATATTGGGCTTTATTTTCCACTTTTATATTATTTTTGGGACTAACCTATTAACCGGAGGCCCAGCCCAGAATTGTTGTTTTTTGCTTATTTCAGTGTTTCGAAGAAACGGAATATCAACCGGAGTCCAAACGGAATAAAATCTTCGGGAACGTGATTTTCTCACCGAACCTGATCCAGGAGACTTGGACCCTGCTCCAAGGAACAAAAGAGGCGGTCACGAGGGTGAGGGGCGCCCCCCCTAGGGCGCGCCCCCTGCCTCGTGGGCCCCTCGTTGCTCCTCCGGCGTACTTCTTCCTCCTATATATACACACGTACCCCCAAACGATCAGAAGAGGAGCCAAAAACCTAATTCCACCGCCGCAACTTTCTGTATCCACGAGATCCCATCTTGGGGCCTGTTCCGGAGCTCTGCCGGAAGAGGGTCGTCATCACGGAGGGCTTCTACATCATCATAGCCTCTCCGATGAAGTGTGAGTAGTTTACCTCAGACCTTCGGGTCCATAGTTAGTAGCTAGATGGCTTCTTCTCTCTCTTTGAATCTCAATACAAAGTTCTTCCCCTCTCTTGTGGAGATCTATTCGATGTAATCTTCTTTTTGCGGTGTGTTTGTTGAGACCGATGAATTGTGGGTTTATGATCAAGTCTATCTATGAATAATATTTGAATCTTCTCTGAATTCTTTTATGTATGATTGGTTATCTTTGCAAGTCTCTTCGAATTATCCGTTTGGTTTGGCCAACTAGATTGGTAGTTCTTGCCATGGGAGAAGTGCTTAGCTTTGGGTTCGATCTTGCGGTGTCCTTACCCAGTGACAGAAGGGGCAGGAAGGCACGTATTGCATCGTTGCCATCGAGGATAAAAAGATGGGGTTTATTTCATATTGCATGAATTTATCTCTCTACATCATGTCATCTTGCTTAAGGTGTTACTCTGTTTTTAACTTAATACTCTAGATGCATGCTGGATAGCGGTCGATGAGTGGAGTAATAGTAGTAGATGCAGAATCATTTCGATCTACTTGTCACGGACGTGATGCCTATATACATGATCATGCCTAGATATTCTCATAACTATGCTCAATTTTGTCAATTGCTCAATAGTAATTTGTTCACCCACCGTAGAATACTTATGCTCTTGAGAGAAGCCACTAGTGAAACCTATGGCCCCCGGGTCTATTCTCATCATATCAATCTCCATCACTTTAATCTTGCTTTGCTTTTTTACTTTGCTTTTACTTTTTACTTTGCATCTTTATACCAAAAATACCAAAAATATTATATCTATCAGATCTCACTCTCGTAAGTGACCGTGAAGGGATTGACAACCCCTAATCGCGTTGGTTGTGAGTAGCTATCATTTTGTGCAGGTACGAGGGACTTGAGCGTGGCCTCCTACTGGATTGATACCTTGGTTCTCAAAAACTGAGGGAAATACTTACGCTACTCTGCTGCATCATCCCTTCCTCTTCGGGGAAAACCAACGCAAGCTCAAGATGTAGCAAGAAGGATTTCTGGCGCCGTTGCCGGGGAGTCTACGCAAAAAGTAAACATACCAAGTACCCATCACAATCCCTATCTCTCGCATTACATTATTTGCCATTTGCCTCTCGTTTTCCTCTCCCCCCTAATTCACCCTTGCCGCTTTATTCGTTCTCTCTCTCTCTCTATCCTCCCTCTCTTTTTCTGTTTTCCTCTTTTCCCTCGCCATGTTAGAACCAAAAAGAGTTGGGGGTTCTCTCCCAAGTTTTAGTGCTTTAGACAATCCTGCTATCTTATCTAAACTCATAAATCGGAATGCTATAGAACAACTTGCCAGAGTTATCAATGAGAACCTTAGTAATTTTGATGAAGATTATTCTGGAATTTTTCGTTATTTACTTGATGAATCTTTGAAAGATGCTTGGGATAGGCTGTTAAGGATCCGGGCTAGCTATGTACCCCAATATCAAATTGAGGTTTACTTAAAAAGCTTTTATGTTGGGCTACCCGCTTCGTTCAAACAAGTCTTAGATTCTATTTTCGAGGGGGGTTTTCTTGAAGGGGACCCCATAGATACCTATGAGAGGATGAAAACAATATTTGGACACCCCATTAATGAGAAAACTGAAATTACATCTCTCTTGATTTCTTACCAAAACGAATCTATTAAAGAGATAAAAGCTAGCCTAGATGCCAATTTCCGCAACATTCTTAATCTTTCTTCTACCATTAATGGACATGTGCTCTGTCAAAATAGAAAGATTAATTCCATAGATAACAAGTTTGCTCTCTTTTTCTCCAAAATCAAACATGGCAATACCTAGATCTATCCTCGCTTTTATGCCTAGCTAGGGGCGTTAAGCGATAGCGCTTGTTGGGAGGCAACCCAATTTTATTTTTATTCCTTGCTTTTTGCTCATGCTTAGTAATAAATAAATTATTTAGCCTCTGTTTTGGTTGTGTTTTTTGTGTTTAATTAGTGTTCGTGCCAAGTAGAACCGTTGGGAAGACTTGGGGAAAGTCTTGTTGAACTTGCTGTAAAAAACAGAAACTTTAGCGCTTACGAGAACTGCTGTCATTTTTATTTGAAGAGTGATATTTAGTTAATTCTTTTTTAATATTATTAATAGATAAATTCCTCACGTCCAGAAATTTATTTTAGAATTTTTGGGGTTCCATATCTTGCGCTAGCTACAGATTACTACAGACTGTTCTGTTTTTGACAGATTCTGTTTTTCGTGTGTTGTTTGCTTATCTTGATGAATCTATGGCTAGTAAAATAGTTTATAATCCATAGAGAAGTTGGAATATGGTAGGTTTAACACCAGTATAAATAAAGAATGAGTTCATTACAGTACCTTGAAGTGGTCTTTTGTTTTCTTTCGCTAACGGAGCTCACGAGTTTTCTATTTTGAGTTTTGTGTTGTGAACTTTTTCAAGTTTTGGGTGAATTATTTTGATGGATCATGGAACAAGGAGTGGCAAGAGCCTAAGCTTGGGGATGCCCATGGCACCCCCATGATAATCCAAGGACACCAAAAAGTCAAAGCTTGGGGATGCCCCGGAAGGCATCCCCTCTTTCGTCCACTTCCATCGATAATTTACTTGAGCTATATTTTTATTCACCAACATGATATGTGTTTTGCATTGACGGTCTTGTATTATTTGTGTCTTTGTGTCTTAGTGTGCCACAATCATCCTTGCTGTACACACCTTTTGAGAGAGCCATACATGAATTAAAATTTGATAGAATACTCTATGTGCTTCACTTATATCTTTTGAGCTAAGTAGTTTTGCTCTATGTGCTTCACTTATATCTTTTGAGCGTTATAATTTTGCTCTATGTGCTTCACTTAGATCTTTTAGAGCATGGTGGTGGACTTGTTTTAAAGAAACTATTGATCTCTCATGCTTCACTTAAATTATTTTGAGAGTCTCTTAATAGCATGGTAATTTGCTTAATAATAATATGCTTGGTATTCAAGATTTGTGAAACCTTCTTTTGAGTGTGTTGAATACTAAGAAAAGATTGAAGCATGATAATTGTTTTGAGATATGGAGGTGATAATATTAAAGTCATGCTAGTTGAGTAGTTGTGAATTTAAAGAATACTTGTGTTAAAGTTTGTGATTCCTGTAGCATGCACGTATGGTGAACCGTTATGTGATGAAGTCGGAGCATGATTTATTTATTGATTGTCTTCCTTATGAGTGGCGGTCGGGGACGAGCGATGGTCTTTTCCTACCAATCTATCCCCCTAGGAGCATGCGCGTAATACTTTGCTTTGATAACTTCTAGATTTTTGCAATAAGTATATGAGTTCTTTATGACTAATGTTGAGTCCATGGATTATACGCACTCTCACCCTTCCGCCTTTGCTAGCCTGTCTAATACCGCGCACCTTTCGTCGGTATCATACACCTACCATATACCTTCCTCAAAACAGCCACCATACCTACCTATTATGGCATTTCCATAGCCATTTCGAGATATATTGCCATGCAACTTTCCACCATCTAGTTCATCATGACACATTCATCATTGTCATATTGCATATCCCGGTACACCGCCGGATGCATTCATATAGAGTCATATTTTGTTCTAAGTATCGAGTTGTAATTGTTGAGTTGTAAGAAAAATAAAAGTGTGATGATCATCATTATTAGAGCATTGTCCCAAGTGAGGAAAGAATGATGGAGACTATGATTCCCCCATAAGTCGGGATGAGACTCCGGACGAAAAATAAATAAAATAGGCCAAAGAAGCCCAAATAAAAAGAGGACATAAAAAAGAGAAAAGGCCCAAATAAAAAAATGAGAGAAAAAGAGAGAAGGGACAATGTTACTATCCTCTTACCACACATGTGCTTCTAAGTAGCACCATGATTTTCATAGTAGAGAGTCTCTCATGTTATCACTTTCATATACTAGTGGGAATTTTACATTATAGAACTTGGCTTGTATATTCCAATGATGGGCTTCCTCAAATTGCCCTAGGTCTTCATGAGCAAGAAAGTTGGATGCACCCCCACTTAGTTTATTTTTGAGCTTTCATATACTTACACTACTAGGGAAAAGGCTAGCAGCAGTGCGGGTTTTAGGCCTATCAGTAGCGCGGGGATATGCACTACTGATAAGGCGCTACAGCTATTCCTTAGCAGTAGCGCGTGTTACACGCGCTACTGCTAGGAAAAGTAGCTGCAACGTTTGTTCAATCCCACGCTACTGCTAATGTAACTACTGGCAGCGCGTTTTCCGTCCATCGCTACTAGTATTCTTTTTTTATTTTTTTTTATTTTTAGTGTATTTATCATACAAATATTGGTACAATACCAGTTATGAGGTTTACATCATTATGTCCATAACAGTGTGTCAAATGAAGGTGGATTAGTTTCAAGTGGAGGCAATATGTGGTGCATGTCAAAAGTATACTACAAATCCAAACTTGATCTAGTTTGGACTAGTAGTACTTTCGATGTGCACCACATGTTGCCTCCACTTGAATCTAATCCGCCAACACAAGCTATTTAATCATCATCATAGTCATTACCACCAACATTAGCTATTTAATTATCATAGTCATAGTGTAGCACACATCATCATCTTCAAACTCTCATTCTAGCTAGCTAATCACCATCAACACTAGCTAATAATAATCATCATAGTCATTACCACCAACACTAGCTATTTTATCATCATAGTAATAGTGTAGCACATCATCATCCTCAAACTCATTTGTAGCTAGCTAATCACTCCTGCTTCTCTCTCTTAGGTAAAATAACATAAAACATGTGTAGCTCTCCTCCTTGATCAAGTTGGAGCATGCAGATGAACCTGTCTCCCAATTTTGGGTAGCACATCTGTTTGCTGCCCCCTAGTACTTCTCTGTGCTCCCCCATCACATATCTGGTCCAGTCTTGCACTATTAAGCATTCATCGCTGATCTTGAATGCACTAAAGTAACATGTAGGATATCTTGGCCGTAAGCTAATAATACTCATGGTACCTTTCGTCTCGATCCCATAAGGCACAACATTCATCGGGAGTCCCTGTTGAAAAAACATCGTATGGTAACATACTTAGCAATGAAGTTTAGCTTCACAAATAATGTATGGAAAAGATGCACTGAGGACAAATAGTAAAAATCTTACCATCCTTCCTAAATAGATGTGACCGTAGTTCATTACGAACACTATTGGTCGCACGTTTTCAGTACTAACATTTCTAAGTCCAGGAAGAAAATTTGGCTTGACAGTATCAAGATCCTCAAGCCATGAAACATAATGACTTAGCTCCTCGCAGTTTAGTTCAGCCCCGGGACAGTAGTAGGTCCTGTCTACCAAGGGCCGGACATGTTTGCTTGCACCGAAATAAGCTGACAATACAAATTAGTTGTCAACTATTTTTAAATAAACAATATCAAAGACATAAATATGGTTGAGAAACTTACATAATGGTGTAACTGGAGGCGTCTGCACATCGACCCAGATGTCGGTATTACCTTCAATATCATCTTCCGGACGAATATCAAAGGTGATAACCATATCAGGCTCAAATGCATAAGTCTTGCATAGTGCTCGCCATGTTTTGCATCCAAAATAGGTGTAGTCGTCTGAATTGTATAATTTTGCATGGAAAATATAACCATGCTCGGTCTTCAAGTAAACTTTCTTTACCTCCATAGTATGACTGAAACCTATCTTATCCAATACAAAAACTCTTGCATGGCAGGGGATACGCTAGTACAATAGTAAAAAAAATATAAGTTGAAGCAAATGAAGCAGATGTCATGCTTAATTACGAAAAAAGACTTGTCGTTGTGACTTACTGTATCCACTTCGAAGTTCTCGTCCACCTTGATGCGGAAGCGCCTATCATAATCTAGGAAGATTCCATCGCACAGGCCTCGCTCGTCTTCGCAGTATTTGCAAATACCGAAATCCTTTTTGTCGTCGGACATTTCCTATGTTCATAGTTAAAACATTAATTGAAAATCGATAGAAGACAACTACTAGGATACTCAACACACAAATACGGGGCACTCGATATTTCCTACATATTCTGGCAAAAGTCACGCCAAAATTCACGGAAAAATCCGGCATGACCTTTGCTAAAATAGGACATATCGAGCGCCTGAAATTTGCCGGAACGAAAATGAATCAACACTCCGGCAAAACATAGGCCACTCGGAGGTGTAACCTGCAAACATGACCGGCCACTTGGATATTGAGCAACAAAAGATATACATTTCAAAATATCTTATAGGACTCAAATTAGCATGCATTCAATAAGCAAAAGTAAATCATCTCATGCGTTCGTACATCATCGAATATTATCACTAATACATCCCGAATAGTGTCATACATATAACATCACTAGTACAACTAAAACCCTAGCACACGACGGGTATCGGCGCGGGCAGTGGACACCCACAGAGAAGGAACCATCATGGGATCATAGCTCCAGTTAGATCCCTGGAGAACCTGCCAGGTATTGGAGAACCTGTGCTCCAACGCAAACAAGTAGCGAAGGACGTGCGCGTCCTCCTCACTGACACGGTGACACACCACCTCTGCGGAGTCATCGAGCCTCTGGACCGTCACTGGCCCACGCGGCCGCCACCAAAGAAGGTTCGGGTCAACGACAGGCTGGCTCCTCACCAACCTACGCCCCCCGGTAGGTAGCGCCTCCCAGTACCACCCCAGCGGAGCCCAGTCCCGGACATGGCCCATCTGGTCAAGCAGGTGTCGTCCTCCGCCGAATCGACGACGAGGATGCGGGATAGGCATCGTCCACATCGATGCGAGAAAAATTGCTTTAACTAAAAAAATAGCAACAAGTTCTTACTAACTAGTTCTATTAATTCAACTCGTTCTTACTAAATATAAACTTACTATAAATAGAAAGAAACTAGCACATCTACTACTACTAATTAACATCTAACTACTACATCTACTACTAATTAACATCTAACTACTACATCTACTACTAATTAACATCTACTACTGCTAATTATACAACTAGTTTACCATCACTACTTCTAAAAATCATTATCTATGAACCCTAAATTAACATCTACTACTACTAAAATCATCTACTAACTAAGCAAAGAGAGAGGGGGTGGGGGAGGGGTGGGGGGCTTACAGAGGGAGAGATGTTGGCGGGGAGGTACTCGGCGACGGAGGGGTGGCGAGGGCGGGCTCGGGATCAGGAGGCGGCGGTCCTGGGCGGCGGGCTCGGTCGAGGGCAGCGGGCTCGGTCGAGGGCGGCGGCGGTGAGGTCGAGGGCGGCGACAGTGTGGTCGAGAGCGGCGGCGGTGAGGTTGAGGGCGGGCGGCGGCGGTGAGGGCAGGCGCGCTCGGGCTCGGGCGGCGGCGACAGGAGTAGGGGAACCGGCCGGGGTGGGGGGCAAAGGAGGACTTAGCGAAATTTTGATTCAGGGGGTGGTTAACTCGAACTAGCAGTAGCGCTCATATGGAAAACGCGCTATAGCTAACTTATCTATAGCGCGTTTTAGAGAAAACCGCTACTGCTAATGGAAGCAGTTATTTCTTTTGTTTATCCCAATATCAGTAACGCTTTGTCCTGAAAAAACGCTATAAGTCTAAGCAATGTAAAAACATCAAATATATACATTGGTCATCATTGATCTTTTTGTGTATAATCTAAATAGTCAACATGAATCCTCACTGTACCTGTATAGGTACAGGCGAGGATTCATATTGCAACCACAAATCATACACATATAGTTCAATGAAGACCAAGTGCTCGAGATAGGTTGAGAAGTAACATATTTAAGGTGGTAAACACCTTGTTCGCTTAGCAGTATGGGACTAAACTTAATTAGTTGTGGTGATACTTAGCAACAGCGAGTTTTGAAGAAAATCGCTGCTACTAAGTTCTTTAGCAGTAGTGTGTCCATGGGAAGGGCGCTACTACTATATCTAGCCTGGGGCAACACCGTGGCAATTATAGTAGTAGCGCTCTTTTCACCTAGAGCGCTACTGCTACTTAGTCATTAGTAGCGCTCTTTACTGAAGCTCGCTACTGCTAATTAGCAGTAGTGCCTGTTTTTAGACCGCGCTGCTGCTAAGATTCTCTGTATAATGTTTTCCCTAGTAGTGTTATAGCTCTAGTGCATCTGTTGCATGGCAATCCCTACTCACTCACATTGATATTTATTGATGAGCATCTCCATAGCCTGTTGATATGCCTAGTTGATGTGAGACTATCTTCTCCTTTTTGTCTTCTCCACAACCACCATTCTATTCCACCTATAGTGCTATATCCATGGCTCACGCTCATGTATTGCGTGAAGATTGAAAAAGGTTTGAAAAAGTTAGAGTATGAAACAATTGCTTGGCTTGTCATCGGGGTTGTGCATGATTTAAATACTTTCTGTGGTGAAGATAGAGCATAGCCAGACTATATGATTTTGTAGGGATAACTTTCTTTGGCCATGTTATTTTGAGAAGACATAATTGCTCTGTTAGTATGCTTGAAGTATTATTATTTTTATGTCAATATAAACTTTTGTCTTGAATCTTTCAAATCTGAATATTCATACCACAATTAAGAAGATTTGCATTGAAATTATGCCAAGTAGCACTCCGCATCAAAAATTCTGTTTTTATCATTTACCTACTCGAGCACGAGCAGGAATTAAGCTTGGGGATGCCTGATACGTCTCCAACGTATCTATAATTTTTGATTGCTCCATGCTATATTATCTACTGTTTTGGACTATATTGGGCTTTATTTTCCACTTTTATACTATTTTTGGTACTAACCTATTAACCGGAGGCCCAGCCCAGAATTGCTGTTTTTTGCTTATTTCCGTGTTTCGAAGAAACGGAATATCAAACGGAGTCCAAATGAAATAAAATCTTCGGGAACGTGATTTTCTCACCGAACGTGATCCCGGAGACTTGGACCCTGCTCCAAGGAACAAAAGAGGCGGTCACGAGGGTGGGGAACGCCCCCCTAGGGTGCGCCCCTTGCCTCGTGGGCCCCTCGTTACTCCTCCGGCGTACTTCTTCCTCCTATATATACACATGTACCCCCAAACAATCAGAAGAGGAGCCAAAAACCTAATTCCACCGCCGCAACTTTCTGTATCCATGAGATCCCATCTTCGGGCCTGTTCCGAAGCTCTGCCGGAAGAGGGCTGTCATCACGGAGGGCTTCTACATCATCATAGCCTCTCCGATGAAGTGTGAGTAGTTTATCTCAGACCTTCGGGTCCATAGTTAGTAGCTAGATGGCTTCTTCTCTCTCTTTGAATCTCAATACAAAGTTCTCCCCATCTCTTGTGGAGATCTATTCGATGTAATCTTCTTTTTGCGGTGTGTTTGTTGAGACCGATGAATTTGTGGGTTTATGATCAAGTCTATCTATGAATAATATTTGAATCTTCTCTGAATTCTTTTATGTATGATTGGTTATCTTTGCAAGTCTCTTTGAATTATCCGTTTGGTTTGGCCAACTAGATTGGTAGTTCTTTCCATGGGAGAAGTGCTTAGCTTTGGGTTCGATCTTGCGGTGTCCTTACCCAGTGACAGAAGGGGAAGCAAGGCACGTATTGTATCATTGCCATCGAGGATAACAAGATGGGGTTTATTTCATATTGCATGAATTTATCTCTCTACATCATGTCATCTTGCTTAAGGCGTTACTCTGTTTTTAACTTAATACTCTAGATGCATGCTGGATAGCGGTCGATGATTGAAGTAATAGTAGTAGATGCAGAATCGTTTCGATCTACTTGTCACAGACGTGATGCCTATATACATGATCATGCCTAGATATTCTCATAACTATGCTCAATTCTGTCAATTGCTCAACAGTAATTTGTTCACCCACCGTAGAATACTTATGCTCTTGAGAGAAGCCACTAGTGAAACCTATGGGCCCCAGGTCTATTCTCATCATATCAATCTCCATCACTTTAATCGTGCTTTTCTTTTTTACTTTACTTTGCTTTTAGTTTTTACTTTGCATCTTTATACCAAAAATACCAAAAATATTATATCTATCAGATCTCACTCTCGTAAGTGACCGTGAATGGATTGACAACCCCTAATCGCGTTGGTTGTGAGTAGCTATCGTTTTGTGCAGGTACGAGGGACTTGACCGTGGCCTCCTACTAGATTGATACATTGGTTCTCAAAAACTGAGGGAAATACTTACGCTACTCTGCTGCATCATCCCTTTCTCTTCGGGGAAAACCAACGCAAGCTCAAGACGTAGCAATTACTCCCAAGGGAAAAGTTTAGGTTGTTAGGCAAATGTAAAACCAAGGTTGGGCCTTGCTGGAGGAGTTTTATTCAAGGTGAACTGTCAAGGGGTCCCCATAACACCCAACCGTGTAAGGAACGCAAAATCAAGGAACATAACACCGGTATGACGGAAACTAGGGCGGCAAGAGTGGAACAAAACACCAGGCATAAGTCCGAGCCTTCCACCCTTTACCAAGTATATAGATGCATTAATTAAATAAAAGATATTGTGATATCCCAAACATATCCATGTTCCAACATGGAACAAACTTCATCTTCACCTGCAACTAGCAACGCTATAAGAGGGGCTGAGCAGAGCGGTAACATAGCCAAACAACGGTTTGCTAGGAAATGTGGGTTAGAGGCTTGACATGGCAATATGGGAGGCATGATATAGCAAGTGGTAGGTATCGCGGCATAGCAATAGAGTGAGCAACTAGCAAGCAAAGATAGAAGTGATTTCGAGGGTATGGTCATCTTGCCAGAGATCCCGCAAGGAAGAAGAACGAGTCCATGAAGAAGACAAACGAACGAAGTCGAACGAATCCTCACAAACGCGACGTTATCGGAAATAACCCGAAGAAGCAACACCGGAAAGAAGCAAACAACATGGTAAACAACCACCACATAAACATTTCATGATGCACAACCAAGTATGATGCATGTCCGGTTTAATGAGGCATGGCATGTCAAAGTGCACAAGCAATCCTACAAATTAAGTGGAGCTCAATATGCAACAAGTTGCATATTGACGAAACACCACAACAAGTTATTTAGTTTGATCTCGTTTATCTACTCAATAATATTAAATGTTGTTTAGCATGGGAAGGGGTGAAGCCAAGTAAAACTACCTAACTAGGCAAGTTTAAATGAGGCCGGAACAACAAGCAACAAGTTTGGAAAATCCTCATGTGCATATTAATGGATTTGGTACTGTTCTGCCTAAATTATATTATATAGTTGTTAAACATGCAAGAAAAGTGCACCATGTTAAACTAGGCATTTTTCCACCACATCTACATATAAAGTTTGTTAAGTTTGGAGCTACGGTTATTAAGTTATGAAATAAAGCATTTCAGCATGGCATTAGGCAAAATATATGCAAACAGCATTTTAAACATTTTAAATATGCATGAAAATTGGATATTAATAATCTAGACAAAATTTTAGACATTTTTCATATATAAAACATTTTAATCTGATGCACCATTTGTGAGTTATATTATGCATGAACTAGGAGGACTTTTCTGGAAAAACTACACTCTCTGGAAAAATATCTAAAATCGTCCCGAGGGAAAAATGCTAAATGGGCCTGATCTTTCCAGCCCAACAGTGGGAGGGGGCGCAGCGGTGAGGCTCACCATGGGCCTGGCCCAGCTCGGTGGAAGGACGCGGGCAGCTGGGCCTTGGGAGGCACCGGCCCACGATGGCGCTGGAGCGGGCGCTCGAGGTCAACGGTTCGAAGAGCTCGCTGGAGCGAGGTCATGGCAGGGACGCCGGCGGCGGTCCATGATGAGGCAGCGGCGTAGGTGAGCAGGGGAGGCCAGGGCCGACAAGGATGGATGGATCCGAGGGTGGGGTTTCCTGATCCGGCGACAGTTCATGGCGAGGAGGTCGACAACGACCTCGACGGCGGTAGAATGGGCGACTCCGGTGACGGGGATCTCTCCTGCGCGCGAGAGAGAGCGAGGTCTGAGAGAGGCGGCGAAAAAAAAGAAGGAGGAGAACGGGGTCGGCGAGGGAGGACCTGGGGTTGGCGACGAGGCCGGCATGCTCGGCGGTCTTGGTCGCCGGCGGCGGACGGCGGGGCGTGAGGGAGAGGAGATTGGGGCTCTCCTGATCTGAAACGAAGGCGGCGGCGCGGAGCTTCAGGAACGGGTTCGTCCAGGCCCAGATCTGGCCCGGCGCGGCCCAGCGGCGGGCTCCGCGGGCCGCGGTGAAGTGGGGCACGGGGAGGCGACGTGGCGGCTTGCCACTGGCCACGGGCGACGCTGGGTGGCGGCGCAGCCAATGGCTACGCGCCAAGTGGCAGGGACGAGGTGGAGGGCGCCAGAAAACAAGGGGGATGGCGGCGGTGACTGGTTAGGATGGCACGGGAAACGAGGGAGGAGAGGGATGACCAGATTTGGAAGGGGAGGTGGTTTAAAATAGGCAGGTTTAGGGTTAGGGGGAATTTGGGGGCTTCCGGAGTCCTCCGATCGTGATCCGACGGCTCCGGTCGGAGGGGAGGGGTTAGATGGGCTGCAGGTGGGCTGTGGAGAGACCGTGGGCTGAGAAGAGAGAGAAGCAGAGCGGTCCGGTGATTGTTCCGGAGACCGAAACGTCTGACGTTAAGACCAGCTATATTGCAGCTATATGTTTAACGGTTGGGCTATCGAACGAGCTCCGAATGCGACGAAAATTGACAGGTGGCCTATCTACACTATAACAATACCGCATGCCAACTTTCAACCCAATCCGAGAACATTTTCCGGCAACTTATAAAATAATATTTTGGGCATGTCGCGGGCACGTGCGGGTGTGGATGGGCTCAGAACAGACAACGGAAAGAGCTGGGGAACCTGGACGGATGCAAGTTTTGAAAACATGATGATGCAATGCACATGATGACATGGCAAGAAGCGACACGCACGCAAATGACAAGGCAACAACAACGAATAACTAGAAGACACCTGGCGCAACGGTCTCGGGGCGTTACAATACTCCACCACTACAAGAGGATCTCGTCCCGAGATCTAGGATGGCACCAGAGGGAAACGGAAGAGGAAGAGAAGAGGTAAAACTAAGTTGCTTCTTTGACAAAAGAGTGAAACCGATGAACCTTGAGAGGTTGAACAAATTGAAAGAAAGAAAACAACGAAGATGAACGAATTTGAGAGCACTCCGGTAGAAAAGAGAAACAAGGAACATTACTAGAACCTTGTAGGTTGAAAGACATAAGAAAAAGGGTTGCAATGGACAATAAGTACACGCAAGCACTCCGGTTGAAACGAGATGTACAAAGAACGATAAGGATCAAATATGACAACACTTCAGTTGGAAAAGGAAGGCAATAATATGGACTTGCCAAAATGAAAGCACTTGGATGAGACTCTGGTTAGAAGAGGAATGATAGACACCACACTCCGGTTAACACAAGATAGAGAAGGAATAAGGATGATATAATTTGGACAGCACTCCGACTGTAATTGGAAAGAATTCAACATGAACTTGGAAGATTTGATGATACTTGATGAAATCAACAACACGCTGCCTCCGGAACTATAGAAAGAATGGCACCAGGGTTAAGAACGAATTCAGACCGCACTCCGGTTGAGAAGGGAGGTAAAACATGATAAGATGAGAGAGCTCGAATGAAAACACGACACTCTGGTTAAATAGATAAGCATGAAAAGAACACGATCCTCACAACTTGAGATGATGAGAGAAGAGAGCAACATCACAATGCCTCCGGAAGAAAAGAAAGAATGGAATGGAATGGAATGAACAGAGGGAAGCAAGATCTTGAGAGAGCACGCTTACAACAAAAGCTAGAACGGAGTTGTTGGATTATCAACAATGAAAGGAAAATCTATATGTGGGCTTATGGAAGAAAACTTCTCAAAATTGAGGTGAAATTCTGCCTCTAACGGAAACAATAGATTGGATTGATATGAACAAGGAGACGAGAAACTTATTTCACCGGGAGGATAAATGAAGAACTTGGGTCATTTATGAGCACCCTAGATAGCAACAATCCTTAGGGAAGGCTTAAGGTGAAACATGACACAAGATAAATCCAACGAAGAGATTGATGGGTTGAGAAGAGCTCATGCTCAAACAAATTGATGGGTTTAACTATCTCATTCTTGAAAACTTACAAATCATGACACACGAAGGGAAATTGTCAAGAGTGTCATAACACCACCTCAAAAGATAATGTAGGAAGAATTGCACTTCGGATGCAAGGTGAAGAATGCTTGAACTCCTCAAATAAATCATTTGTTGAACACCATGTTTATTTATAGAGTATAGCTTGGCGGATCTTAACTTCAAGAGAAATCTTGAAGAACAATTGCAGAATGAAAAGAATCCTTGACGAACCGCCATGTAGAGCCTCCACGAAGAACTCCGGTAACAAAAGGATGATCAAACAAAAGGAAAGAGAAGTTGAAAACACAAGGTGAAGCCTTGTAATGATATAGATGGATCTTCACGATGATATAACCGAGACAAAAACTTGTAACTCTGGAAAGACAGATGATCAAAAGAAATCAAGAATTTTGATGAACCTCCGGAATAAGGAATTGAATTTACTCTATGAAACAAGAATAAGAATTACACTATGGTTATCATTCACCAATTTAAATTGATGACAAGCAACACATTTGGCATACTACTTATTCTCGTAGAAAGGATTAAGATAGATATAGCGTAAACTTGAGAAGGTCTTCGACGAACCACCGGTAGGATTGAGACAACGAATAAATTGATATGATAGTGAAGGAAGAGAAGTCTTGAACGAACCACCGTAAGAATTGAAAATGTTAGTAGCAAAGGCACAATTCATCGGGAAGAATTGGAAAATGAGTGAAGATACTTGCTAGCATTTAGATACATGAGAACGAAGAGATCCTGAACTGATTAGAGGATATTTGAATGATGCACCCATAAGATTTGGAGAACGATAGCAACACGCTGAGAATGAATAATTCTGAGATGATGGGCTTCGGACAATCAAACTGAAAAGACTCTTGAATTTCTCCGGATGGGAGAAAAGAATTCTCACAATCGAAAATAATTATGAGAGGATGGCATGATGCTAGTACCATGAATCTTCACGAGAACAGATATGATTTAAGAGAAACTCTTCTCCGGTCTTCAAAATCCGAGAATGACGACGAGAAACACCACCAAGAATTGTTGAGACACTCCGGAATGATTAAAAGAGGAAAGGTTGAGCCAAAGACGAAAAGAATTGAAAGATCTTGGAGAAGGAAATTGACTGATGAAAATTCATTCTTACGTCGAACTTGGAGAAGAATTTGAGAGTAGCTCTGGAAAAATTAGAAGAGTCAGGTAAGATCCTGGGAAAAGACCTGTGGGTTAGGGCCCACTCAAGAGAAAACACCATTGAACAATTTAAAAGAGAGAATGTGCCGGTTGAATTAAATGGCTTGAATGAGATAACAACCTCGAAATAACTTGAACGGATTGAGAATGGAAACGTAAATCTTCTGAGATAACTTCGGCACTCCAGAACAAATGAATAGCGATAAGTGAATGGTTAAGAGGTGCACCGGCATGAGAAAACATTTGAAACGAGAAAAAAAAGGATATGGTCAACACCGAAATATTGCATTGAATCCACCGGAGAAGATAAGAGAACAAAGAATGATAACTTGAAACTTCGTTAGTATCTTCCTGAGAATCACCGGATAAGAACATTGAAAGGAAAGAAAGAAGAGACTTCACATGAATAAGATGGATACTTCATTAAGAAATCTGAATCCATGAAGAAAAAGGGTGGGAGGGCAGGAAAACAAAGGCCGCTTGGGACAGATAAAATGAGCACCGTTGAGAAGAACTGATAATTGATCTTGCGGATGTTGAAATGAACGGATCCACTTGAAGAGAAACACGCCGGTTGAAAAAAGGATTGACATGGCAATCTCGATTATCATGAAGGATTAGTATTCACATAGAAATATGAGAACACCTCTTAGGAAGGTATGGAATCCACATTTGACTTCGAAGCAACTCGAATACCACAAACCAAAACAAAACAAAGGATTGGCTTGCAGAATAAGCCGGAACAAACATATGATAGATCCCATATCATATCATGTGTCTGTTGGAAAGAATTCCTACGTGATACTTGAATTCCCACTTATAAACTCCCGAAACTTTCCGGTTATGCAATCAGGTGTTGGGGATACAGGGGAAGCATAATATCTCACCCAAAACTAGCAAATCCTACATCCAGCTGTATCCATCCTTCAACACATAACCAAGAAACCTTCGGAAATCATTTACCTCAACCTTCGAAAAGCATCCGTTATACGAGTTATGGCAATACTCCCGAACTCCCGCCCCAGTACTGGGTGGCCTCGAGGTTATCTCACCAACAACTACATAAAAGAGATTTTTGATGTCGGCGAACTCAGGTATTCCAGAACTACAATGATAAAATTGTGACGACAACACCTCGGAGCTCAACTCCCCGGGACACTGCCACAACCCCTAAATGTCAGGAGGCACCAAGAACAATGTTCTCGTCACAAAACCATCGGAACGATTCCAAGATACCCGCATGATCCTAAATTTTTTTTAGTGAAATTTGAGAAGAGAAGAGTCAAAACTCTATGTCAGGAGGCCTCACCGGAGCGACGAAGGGACTGAGGAGTAAAAAGAATCCTATTCTTCGATATATATAATCCTATAAGACTCAAAACATTTTTCTAGACTCAACAACGCCAGCGATTCGATCAAGCAGGGGGCTCCTAAGTCGGGGAAGGCTCTGATTACCAACTTGTAACACCCCCTATGCGGCTATATCTCCCACGTGTCGGGGCACGACTTAGAGGCATAACCGCATGGTAGGCATGTCGCAAGAGGGGTAATCTTTACACATCCCATGTACTGAATAAGAAAGGGATAAAGAGTTGGCTTACAATCGCCACTTCACAAAATACATAAATATAGCATTACATCATGCAGATCCAATCAAGGTCCGACTACGGAACCAAAATAAAGACAACCCCAAATGCATAGGTCCCCGATCGCCCCAACTGGGCTCCACTACTGATCAAAAGGAAATGAAACAAAACAACGAACAAGGACTTCACCAAGCTCCCACTTGATCTGGATTGCATCATCTGCACTGGTATCATCGGCACCTCCAACTGTTTGGAAGAATCTGTGAGTCACGAGGACTCAACAATCTCACACCCGCAAGATCAAGACTATTTAAGCTTATGGGTAGGGAAGGGTGGTGAGGTGGAGCTGCAGCAAGCACTAAGCATATATGGTGGCTAACATACGCAAATAAGAGCGAGAAGAGAAGCAAAGCATGGTCGTGACTAGAAGTGATCCTGAAACTACTTATGTTCAAACATAACACCAGAACCGTGTTCACTTCCCGGACTCCGCCGAGAAGAGATCATCACGGCTACACACGCGGTTGATGCATTTTAATTAAGTTAAGTGTCAAGTTCTCTACAACCGGACATTAACAAATTCCCATCTGCCCATAACCGCAGGCATGGCTTTCGAAAGTTCAAACCCTGCAGGGGTGTCCCAACTTAGCCCATCACAAGCTCTCACGGTCAACGAAGGATATTCCTTCTCCCAGGAAGACCCGATCAGACTCGGAATCCAGGTTGCAAGACATTTTGACAATGGTAAAACAAGACCAGCAAAGCCGCCCAAATGTGCCGACAAATCCCAATAGAAGCTGCACATATCTCGTTCTCAGGGCACACCGGATGAGACATCCTATGAGTAAAACCAAACCTCAAGTTTCTCCGAGGTGGCCCCGCAGTCTACTCGGTTCGGACCAACACTTAGAGAAGCACTGGCCCGGGGGGGTTAAAATAAGATGACCCTCGGGTTAATTACTCCCAAGGGAAAAGTTTAGGTTGTTAGGCAAATGTAAAACCAAGGTTGGGCCTTCCTGGAGGGGTTTTATTCAAGGCGAACTATCAAGGGGTCCCATAACACCCAACCATGTAAGGAACGCAAAATCAAGGAACATAACACCAGTATGACGGAAACTAGGGCGGTAAGAGTGGAACAAAACACCAGGCATAAGGCCGAGCCTTCCACCCTTTACCAAGTATATAGATGCATTAATTAAATAAAAGATATTATGATATCCCAAACATATCCATGTTCCAACATGTAACAAACTTCATCTTCACCTGCAACTAGCAACGCTATAAGAGAGGCTGAGCAGAGCGGTAACATAGCTAAACAACGGTTTGCTAGGAAAGGTGGGTTAGAGGCTTGACATGGCAATATGGGAGGCATGATATAGCAAGTGGTAGGTATCGCGACATAGCAATAGAGAGAGCAACTAGCAAGCAAAGATAGAAGTGATTTCGAGGGTATGGTCATCTTGCCTGAGATCCCGCAAGGAAGAAGAACGAGTCCATGAAGAAGACAAACGAAGGAAGTCGAACGAATCCTCACAAACGCGAAGTTATCGGAACTAACCCGAAGAAGCAACACCGGAAAGAAGCAAACTACATGGTAAACAACCACCACATAAACATGGCATGATGCACAACCAAGTATGATGCATGTCCGGTTTAATGAGGCATGGCATGGCAAAGTGCACAAGCAATCCTACAAATTAAGTGGAGCTCAATATGCAACGAGTTGCATATTGACGAAATACCACAACAAGTTATTTAGTTCGATCTTGTTTATGTACTCAACAATATTAAATGTTGTTTAGCATGGCAAGGGGTGAAGCCAAGTAAAACTACCTAGCTAGGCAAGTTTAAATGAGGCCGGAACAACAAGCAACAAGTGCGGAAAATCCTCATGTGCATATGAATGGATTTGGTACTGTTCTGCCTAAATCATACTATATAGTTGTTAAACATGCAAGAAAAGTGTACCATGTTAAACTAGGCTTTTTCCACCCCATTTACATATAAAGTTTGTTATGTTTGGAGCTATGGTTATTAAGTTATGAAATAAAGCATGTTAGCATGGCGTTAGGCAAAATATATGCAAACAACATTTTAAACATGCATGAAAGTTGGATATTAATAATCTAGACAAAATTTTAGACATTTTTCATATATAAAACATTTTAATCTGATGCACCATTTGTGAGTTATATTATGCATGAACTAGGAGGACTTTTCTAAAAAACTGCACTCTCTGGAAAAATATCTAAAATCGTCCTGAGGTAAAAAAATGCTAAATGGGCCGTATATTTCTATCCCAATAGTGGGAGGGGGCGCAGCGGTGAGGCTCACCATGGGCCTGGCCCAGCTCGGTGGAAGGACGCGGGCAGCTGGACCTTGGGAGGCACCGGCCCACGATGGTGCTGGAGGGGGCGCTCGAGGTCAACGGTTCGAAGAGCTCGCTGGAGAGAGGTCATGGCAGGGACGCCGGCGGCTATCCACAATGAGGCAGCGGCGTAGGCGAGCAGGGGAGGACAGGGGCCGACGAGGATGGATGGATCCGAGGGCAGGGTTTCCAGATCCGACGATAGTTCATGGCGAGGATGCTGGCAATGACCTCGACAGCGGTGGAATGGGCGACTCCGGCGACGGTGATCTCTCGTGCGCGAGAGAGAGAGCGTGGTCTGAGAGAGGCAGCGAAAAAAATGAAGGAGGAGGAGGACGGGGTCGGCGAGGGAGGACCTGAGGTCTGTGACAAGGCCGGCGGTCTTGGTCGCCGGCGGCGGACGGCGATGCATGAGGGAGAGGAGATCAGGGCTCTCCCGATCTGAAACGTAGGCGGCAGCGCGCATGTTCGGGAATGGGTTCGTCCAGGCCCAGATCTGGCCCGGCGCGGGCTAGTGGCGGGCTCCGCGGGCCGCGGTGAAGTGGGGCGCGGGGAGGCGACGTGGTAGCTTGCCACTAGCCACGGGCGGCGCTGGGTGGCGGTGCAGCCAATGGCTGCGCGCCAAGTGGCAGGGACGAGGTGGAGGGCACCGGAAAACAAGGAGGATGGTGGCGGCGGCTGGTTAGGATGGCACAAGAAACGAGGAGGAGAGGGATGACCAGATTTGGAAGGGGGAGGTGGTTTAAATAGGCAGGTTTAGGGTTAGGGGGAATTTGGGGGCTTCCGGAGTCCTCCGATCGTGATCCGACGGCTCCGGTCAGAGGGGGGGTTAGATGGGCTGCAGGTGGGCTGTGGAGAAACCGTGGGCTGAGAAGAGAGAGAAGCAGAGCGGTCCGGCGACTGTTCCGGAGACCGAAACGTTCGACGTTAAGACTGGCTATATTGCCGCTATATGTTTAACGGTTGGGCTATCAAACGAGCTCCGAATGCGAGAAAATTGACAGGCGGCCTATCCACACTATAACAACACCGCATGCCAACTTTCAACCCAATCCGAGACATTTTCTGGCCACTTATAAAATAATATTTCGGGCATGTCGCGGGCACGTGCGAGTGTGGACGGGCTCGGAACAGACAACGGAAAGAGCTGGGGAACCCGGACGGATGCAAGTTTTGAAAACATGATGATGCAATGCACATGATGACATGGCAAGAAGCGACACACACGCAAATGACAAGGCAACAACAACGAATAACTGGAAGACACCTGGCGCAACGGTCTGGGGGCGTTACACAAACTCAATTCCATTTTTTTATAGTTTCCTTTTATAAACTAAACTAGTGATAAAACAAGAAACTAAAAGACTCGATTGCAGGATCTAAAGATATACCTTCAAGCACTCACCTCCCCGGCAATGGTGCTAGAAAAGAGCTTGATGTCTACTACACAACCTTCTTCTTGTAGACGTTGTTGGGCCCCCAAGTGCAGAGGTTTGTAGGATAGTAGCAAATTTCCCTCAAGTGGATGACCTAAGGTTTATGAATCCGTAGGAGGCGTAGGATGAAGATGGTCTCTCTCAAGCAACCCTGAAACCAAATAACAAAGAGTCTCTTGTGTCCCCAACACACCCAATGCAATGGTAAATTGTATTGGTGCACTAGTTCGGCGAAGAGATGGTGATACAAGTGGTATATGGATGGTAGATAAAGGTATTTGTAATCTGAAAATATAAAAACAGCAAGGTAACTAATGATAAAAGTGAGCGTAAACGGTATTGCAATGCGTTGAAACAAGGCCTAGGGTTCATACTTTCACTAGTGCAAATTCTCTCAACAATAATAACATAATTGGATCACATAACTATCCCTCAACGTGCAACAAAGAGTCACTTCAAAGTCACTAATAGCGGAGAACAAACGAAGAGATTATGGTAGGGTACGAAACCACCTCAAAGTTATTCTTTCCAATCAATCCGTTGGGCTATTCCTATAAGTGTCACAAACAGTCCTAGAGTTCGTACTAGAATAACACCTTAAGACACAAATCAACCAAAACCCTAATGTCACCTAGATACTCCAATGTCACCTCAAGTATCCATGGGTATGATTGTATGATATGCATCACACAATCTCAGATTCATCTATTCAATCAACACATAGAACCATAAAGAGTGCCACAAAGTTTCTGCCGGAGAATCACGATGAAAACATGTGCCAACCCCTATGCCTAAGTTCATGGGCAGAACCCGCAAGTTGGTCACCAAAACATACATCAAGTGAATCACATGATATCCCATTGTCACCACAGATACGCACGGCAAGACATACATCAAGTGTTCTCAAATCATTAAAGACTCAATCCGATAAGATAACTTCAAAGGGAAAACTCAATCCATTACAAGAGAGTAGAAGGGGAGAAGAAACATAAGATCCAACTATAATAGCAAAGCTCGCGATACATCAAGATCATGCCAAATGAAGAACACGAGAGAGAGAGAGATCAAACACATAGCTACTGGTACATACCCTCAGCCCCGAGGGAGAACTACTCCCTCCTCGTCATGGAGAGCACCGGGATGATGAAGATGGCCACCGGAGAGGGATTCCCCCTCCGGCAGGGTGCCGAAACGGGTCTAGATTGGCTTTCGATGGCTACGGAGGCTTCTGGCGGCGGAACTCCCGATCTATTCTGCTCCCCGATAGTTTTAGGGTATATGGATATATATAGGCGGAAGAAATACATCAGGGGATCCACGAGGGGCCCACGAGGGTGGAGGGCGCGCCCAGGGGGTGGGCGCGCCCCCCCGCCTCGTGGCTTCCTCGTTGATCCCCTGACGTGCACTCCAAGTCTCATGTATTGCTTTCTTGCCAAAAATAACTTTTCCGAAGGTTTCATTCCGTTTGGACTCCGTTTGATATTCCTTTTCTTCGAAACCCTAAAATAAGGAAAAAAATAGAAACTGGCACTCGGCTCTAGGTTAATAGGTTAGTCCCAAAAATCATATAAAATAGCATATAAATGCATATAAAACATCCAAGGTTGATAATATAATAGCATGGAACAATCAAAAATTATAGATACGTTGGAGACGTATCACATAGTCATTGGATCGCTCACCAGTTTGCGCTTATTGTGACAGTCAGTTTTCAGCTTTCTCCACTGAGGTGCTTAACCATGTGAGCTGGAAGCACAATCGCAGTGGTTCTCCCTTTGCACACCTAGCCGAACAAAGCGGAACGTAGGAGGCAAGCGCAGGAGCCGGGCAACCCAACTGTTGACCGAAGACACAATTCAAAACCGATGCATATATAGCAATATCCGAGAATGTTTTTGCCGAATCTCTAAAGGTGTCCGGTGTTGCACTGCGAGACTTGTGCTGAAAACATACAAATAGTTTGAAAGTGCCATAAGCTTGGAAAACCAAAAAACGTCAGTAAAAACTTGACGTCCGAACAAGATCAAGTGTTCGGTGCCAATCTAAAAATTGGAAAAAAGATTGTGCTTCTGTCGTGCTTTAACATGACACACCCGATTTGTTAGAATAAATCTGAGGCACTCCGTCGATCATCCAACGATCAAGCAATCACACGAGCACGACACTGAGATTTGTTAACGAGGTTCACCGATATGGTTACATACCCGGGGCTTGACTATGGGCGCTCCTCCCCATGACACCACTACAGTACCACACCCGGTCGCCCTGGACACCGGCACATGCCGCCGGCTTCCACTGCGTTCTGGTGGTATTATGTTGGCATAGGTTACATCATGTGTCTACCCCCGCTATATAAGAGAGGCCTAGGATACATGTGTCCTACTAGGACACGACTCCACATCCTATGTAAACACAATACAACTCATAGTCCAACTGTAACCTACCTTGTACACTATATTCGACACAACTCCAGCAAACTCCACCTTGGCGAATATACTCCATCACCCTGGATTTGTCCATGCGTCAAACTTCCATGTACATTGGACTTGAGCTTATCCCATGAGTACCGCTGCTACTCCAAAGACTCCATATGACTCCAACTGCAACTTGTAGTCCCTCCTTTCTTGACCACAGTCAACACTCGAGCAAAATTCCTTGAGACTCAAACGGTACAGTGGAGGTTCGACACGGTAATAGCGGCGAGGCGTGCGGTGCGCATGGGACATGGAGACGGGCTAGGGCTCTGGTGGTCATACATGTGGTGAGACAACTACGAGTTTGACTCGGGATGACTACAAGCAATGGTGAAATTCCTTCAAGTGTCAGACAGGCGGTCAAGAAAGGAGTGTTGGTGTTAAGTTCCTTGTTACTCTAGTTTGTGCTCCCAACTTCCAGAGTATCCGTCCAACACAATCACACACTGATCACTGACCTACGTGAAAGTGAACAACTCACATATTGGGTGTCACACATAAGAGTTACCTGAACTCAACATCAATGCTCCTTTCTTGACCGCATGTCTGAAACTTGAAGGAATTTCACCATTGCTTGTAGTCATCCCGAGTCAAACTCGTAGTTGTCTCACCACATGTATGACCACCAGAGCCCTGGCCCGTCTCCATGTCTCGTGCGCACTGATACGTCTCTGTCGTATCTATAATTTTTGATTGTTCCATGCCAATATTATTCAACTTTCATATACTTTTTGGCAACTTTTTATATTATTTTTGGGACTAACATATCGATCCACTGCCAGTTCCTGTCTGTTGCATGTTTTTGGTTTCGTAGAATATCCATATCAAATGGAGTTCAAACGGGATAAAAAACAGACGGAGCTTATTTTTGGAAAATATGGAAAATTCGGAAGGAAAATCAATGCGAACCAGTGCCCGAGGTGGTCACGAGGCAGGGGCGCCCCCTACCCTCGTGAGCCCACCGTAAGGCGGTTGACTCTCTTCTTTTGCCGCAAGAAAGCCAATATTCGGAAGAAAAAAACACGGTGAAGGTTTCAGGCCAATCGGAGTTACGGATCTCCATATATATACGAAACGGTGAAACAGAGCCAGAACATAACGCAGAACCAGAGAGAAACAGAGAGATAGATCCAATCTCGGAGGGGCTCTCGCCCCTCCCATGCCATGGAGGCCAAGGACCAGAGGGGAAACCCATCTCCCATCTAGGGAGGAGGTCAAGGAAGAAGAGGAAGAAGGGGGCCCCTCTCCCCCTCTCCTCCGGTGGCGCCGGAACGCCGCCGTGGCCATCATCATCATCACCGCGATCTTCACCAACACCTCCGCCATCTTCACCAACATCTCCATCACCTACCCCCCTCTATCTACAGCGGTCCACTCTCCCGCAACCCGCTATACCTTCTACTTGAACATGGTGCTTTATGCTTCATATTATTATCCAATGATGTGTTGCCATCCTATGATGTTTGAGTAGATTTTCATTGTCCTATCGGTGGTGGATGAATTGCTATGATTGATTTAATTTGCTTGTGGTTATGTTGATGTCCTTTGGTGCCCATCATATGAGCGCGCGCGTGGATCACACCCTAGGGTTAGTTGTATGTTGATAGGACTATGTATTGGAGGGCAAGAGTGACAGAAACTTCAACCTAGCATAGAAATTGATGCATACGGGATTGAAGGGGGACCAATATATCTTAATGCTATGGTTGGGTTTTACCTTAATGAACATTAGTAGTTGCGGATGCTTGCTAATAGTTCCAATCATAAGTGCATAGAATTCCAAGTCAGGGATGAAATGCTAGCAGTGGCCTCTCCCACATAATACTTGCTATCGGTCTAGTAAAGTAGTCAATTGCTTAAGGGACAATTTCGCAAGTCCTACCACCACTTTTCCACACTCGCTATATTTACTTTAGTTGCTTCTTTACCTTAACAGCCCCTAGTTTTATTTTCGTGCTCTTTACTTTCTTGCAAGCCTTTTTGAAAACACCTACAAAGTACTTCTAGTTTCATACTTGTTCTAGGTAAAGAAAACGTCAAGCGTGCGTAGAGTTGTATGGGTGGTCGATAGAACTTGAGGGAATATTTGTTTTACCTTTAGATCCTCGTTGGGTTGGACACTATTACTTATCGAAAACTATTGCGATCCCCTATACTTGTGGGTTATCAAGACCTTTTTCTGGCGCCGTTGCCGGGGAGCAATAGCGTGGGGTGAATATTCTCGTGTGTGCTTGTTTGCTTTATCACTAACTAATTTTTATTTGCTGTTCTTAGTTGTTTCCTATCTTCAGTTATGGGTAGGAAACGCAAAATACCAAAAAAATTAGTTGTACCTACTGAACCAATGGTTGAAGAACCAATCAAAATCTATCACACTGCTGAAGCTTATTACTTGTATCATCTTCGATCCCTATGTGCTCGTGCTGAAACCCCAACTAGCTTAGTTGAGGGCAAATCTTTAGATGAGCATGCTTGTTATGTGCGACACCGTATATCTGAAAAAGGGAAATTATTATGGAGTCAAATTCAACGTTTGCAATGCTATGCTTGGAATTTATGTGAATTATATGATTTTACTTGTTGTTCTGAAAACCCTAAGAAACACCTTCCCTGCCAATGTGAGTTTATTGATAATGGAATCTTATCTTCTTATGCTAAAGGTGTTTATAGTTACTATGATGTTCAACAAATTGAAGAATTTGTTGCTTTTGAGGGTGCTTATGAAATTGCTTCTTTGATTGAAAAGTATGATGCTACTTTTCACAAATTTGAAAATTTTGCTATACTTAAATATTGCTATGATAATTATGCTTCTAATACCTATGTTAAACAATATATTGAGGAATACTCCGCTGTCCAAGAAGAGACTAATATTTTGTAGGAGTCTATGGAAGAATAAATTTATGACACTGAGAGCTCATTGGATGAAAAAGATGAGGAGGAGAGCGAAGAACAAAAGGAGGAAGAGCGGATTGATCACCCGTACCCACCTTCTAATGAGAGTAACTCTTCAACTCATACATTGTTTAATCCCCCTTCATGCTTACCGAAGGATGATTGCTATGATGACTGTTATGATCCCATTGATTCTCTTGAAATATCCCTTTTTAATGATGCTTTCTATGCTTGTGGACAAGATGCCAATATGAATTATGCTTATGGAGATGAACTTGCTATAGTTACTTATGTTAAACATGAAATTGTTGCTATTGCACCCACGCATGATAGTCCTATTATCTTTTTGAATTCTCCCGATTATACTATATCGGAGAAGTTTGCACTTATTAAGGATTATATTGATGGGTTGCCTTTCACCATTGCACATGATGATTTTGATGAATATAATATGCATGTGCTTGCTGCTCCTACTTGCAATTATTATGAGAGATGAACTATATCTCCACCTCTCTATGTTTCCAACACGAAAAAATTGCAAGAAACTGTTTATACTATGCATTGGCCTTTACTAGGTGTGCATGAATTGTTCTTTTATGACATGCCGATGCATAGGAAGCGAGTTAGACTTCGTCATTGCTTGATATATGTTTCTTTGTGCTTGCTACTAAATTACAAATCATTGTTAATTAAAATTGGCTTTGATATACCTTGGGATCCGGGTGGATTCACTACTTGAGCACTATATGCCTAGCTTAATGGCTTTAAAGAAAGCGCTGTCAGGGAGACAACCTGGAAGTTTTAGAGAGTCATTTATTTCTGTTGAGTGCTTTCATATAGTTTAAAAACAACAAAAATAAAGAGGGGAACCCAAAACTTTTCAAAAAGGAAAGTGAAAGTGAGAAAGACAAGCACTGTTGAAGTGGGAGTGCTCCTTGAACTTTGTTCATGCTCACGGCAACTTTGTGAATCTTGATTACAGAAAAATTTCAATAAAAATAATTATCCCCTTGTACAATTCCATTGTATTATAAAAATAATGTGCCAAGATTTGCCTTTAGGATGTTTACATTTGCTTGATGGTTTGTACGGTGCAGGACAGAAACTTTGGCTGTAGTGCGCGATTTTACATTTTTAGCTGGAACGTCAAATGCTTCCGATTCTTTTTGCACTGTCTTCCTATACAAATTGTTTATTGTTCCTAACTTTGGTAGAATTTTTCAAGTATCAGAAGTATGGTGAATGTTCAAATTATTACAGACTGTTCTGTTTTAGACAGATTCTGTTTTTGACGCATAGTTTGCTTGTTTTGATGAAACTATCAATTTATATCAGTAGATTAAGCCATGGAAAAGTTATATTACAGTAGACACAATGCAAAAACAAAATATGAATTGGTTTGCAACAGTATCTAGAGTACTGATTTTCTTTATTATACTAACGGATCTTACCGAGTTTTCTGTTGAAGTTTTGTGTGGATGAAGTGTTTGATGATTGAGAAGGTCTCGATGTGAGAAGAAGGAAGAGAAGCAAGAGCTCAAGCTTGGGGATGCCCAAGGCACCCCAAGTAAATATTCAAGGAGACTCAAGCGTCTAAGCTTGGGGATGCTGGGGAGGCATTCCTTTTTTCTTCAACAAATATCGGTATGTTTTCGGATTCGTTTCGTTCATGCGATATGTGCAAGTCTTGGAGCGTCTTTTGCATTTAGGTTTTTATTTTTATTTTTATGCACCATGCTGGTATGAGATACTCCTTGGTTGATTTATAGAATGCTCTTTGCACTTCACTTATATCTTTTGAGTATGGCTTTATAAAATGCTTCATGTGGTTCACCTATATCATTTGAAGCTTGGATTACCTGTTTCTCTTTACATAGACAACCGCCATTGGTAGAATGCTCTTTTGCTTCACTTATATTTGTTAGAGCGTGGGCATATCTTTTGTAGAAAGAATTAAACTCTCTTGCTTCACTTATATCTATTTAGAGAGATGACAGGAACTGGTCATTCACATGGTTAGTCATAAAATCCTACATAAACTTGTAGATCGCTGAATATGATATGTTTGATTCCTTGCAATAGTTTTGCGATATAAAGATGGTGATATTAGAGTCATGCTAGTGGGTAGTTGTGGATTGTAGAAATACTTGTGTTGAGGTTTGTGATTCCCGTAGCATGCACGTATGGTGAACCGTTATGTAACGAAGTTGGAGCATGATTTATTTATTGATTGTCTTCCTTATGAGTGGCGGTCGGGGACGAGCGATGGTCTTTTCCTACCAATCTATCCCCCTAGGAGCATGCGCGTAGTACTTTGTTTCGATGACTAATAGATTTTTGCAATAAGTATGTGAGTTCTTTATGACTAATGTTGAGTCCATGGATTATACGCACTCGAACCATTCCACCATTGCTAGCCTCTCTAGTACTGCGCAACTTTCGCCGGTACCATAAACCCACCATATACCTTCCTCAAAACAGCCACCATACCTACCTATTATGGCATTTCCATAGCCATTCCGAGATATATTGTCATGCAACTTCCATCATCATCATATACATGACTTGAGCATTCATTGTCATATTGCTTTGCATGATCGTAAGATAGCTAGCATGATGTTTTCATGGCTTGTCCGTTTTTTGATATCATTGCTACGCTAGATCATTGCACATCCCGATACACCGCCGAAGGCATTCATATAGAGTCATATCTTTGTTCCAGTATCGAGTTGTAATATTGAGTGGTAAGTAAATAAAAGTGTGATGATCATCATTATTAGAGCATTGCCCCAGTGAGGAAAGGATGATGGAGACTATGATTCCCCCATAAGTCGGGATGAGACTCCGGACGAAAAAATAAAAAAAAGAGAAAGGCCAAAAAAAGAGAAGGCCCAAAAAATAAAATAAAAATAAAAAAATGAGAGAAAGAGAGAAGGGGCAGTGCTACTATCCTTTTTCCACACTTGTGCTTCTAAGTAGCACCATGTTCTTCATATAGAGAGTCTCTTGAGTTATCACTTTCATATACTAGTGGGAATTTTCATTATAGAACTTGGCTTGTATATTCCGATGATGGGCTTCCTCAAATGCCCGAGGTCTTCATGAGCAAGCAAGTTGGATGCACACCCACTTAGTTTCAGTTAGAGCTTTCATATACTTATAGCCCTAGTGCATCTGTTGCATGGCAATCCCTACTCACTCACATTGATATCTATTGATGGGCATCTCCATAGCCTGTTGATACGCCTAGTTGATGTGAGACTATCTTCTCCTTTTTGTCTTCTCCACCATCATATTCTATTCCACCTATAGTGCTATGTCCATGGCTCACGCTCATGTATTGCGTGAAAGTTGAAAAGGTTTGAGAACGTCAAAAGTATGAAACAATTGCTCGGCTTGTCATCAGGGTTGTGCATGATGTGAGTATTTTGTGTGGTGAAGATGGAGCATAGCCAGACTATATGATTTTGTAGGGATAACTTTCTTTCGCCTTGTTATTTTGAAAAGACATGATTGCCTTATTAGTAGGCTTGAAGTATTATTGTTTTTATGTCAAAGGATAGATTATTGCTTTGAATCAGTCGTGTCTTAATATTCATGCCATGATTAGACATATGATCAAGATTACACTAGGTAGCATTCCACATCAAAAATTATCTTTTTTATCATTTACCTACTCGAGGACGAGCAGGAATTAAGCTTGGGGATGCTGATACATCTCCGTCATATCTATAATTTTTTATTGTTCCATGCCAATATTATTCAACTTTCATATACTTTTTGGCAACTTTTTATATTATTTTTGGGACTAACATATTGATCCAGTGCCCAGTGCCAGTTCATGTCTATTGCATGTTTTTGGTTTCGCAGAATATCCATATCAAACGAAGTTCAAACGGGATAAAAACGGACAGAGCTTATTTTTGGAAAATATGGAAAATTCGGAAGGAAAATCAACACGAACCAGTGCCCGAGGTGGTAACGAGGCAGGGGCGCCCCCCCCCCTTAGGGCGCGCCCCCTACCCTCGTGAGCCCACTGTAAGGCGGTTGACGCTCTTCTTTTGCCACAAGAAAGCCAATATTCGGAAAAAAAATCACGGCGAAGGTTTCAGGCCAATCGGAGTTACGGATCTCCATATATATATACGAAATGGTGAAACAGAGCCAGAAAAGAACGCAGAACCAGAGAGAAACAGAGAGATAGATCCAATCTCGGAGGGGCTCTCGCCCCTCCCATGCCATGGAGGCCAAGGACCAGAGGGGAAACCCTTCTCCCATCTAGGGAGGAGGTCAAGGAAGAAGAGGAAGAAGGGGGCCCCTCTCCCCCTCTCCTCCGGTGGCGCCGGAACGCCGTCGTGGCCATCATCATCATCATCATCACCGTGATCTTCACCAACACCTCCGCGATCTTCACCAACATCTCCATCACCTTCCCCCCCCCCTTCTATCTGCAGCGGTCCACTCTCCCGCAACCCGCTATACCTTCTACTTGAAAATGGTGCTTTATGCTTCATATTATTATCCAATGATGTGTTGCCATCCTATGATGTTTGAGTAGATTTTCGTTGTCCTATCGGTGGTTGATGAATTGCTATGATTGATTTAATTTGCTTGTGGTTATGTTGATGTCCTTTGGTGCCCATCATATGAGCGCGCGCGTGGATCACACCCTAGGGTTAGTTGTATGTTGATAGGACTATGTATTGGAGGGCAAGAGTGACAGAAACTTCAACCTAGCATAGAAATTGATGCATACGGGATTGAAGGGGGACCAATATATCTTAATGCTATGGTTGGGTTTTACCTTAATGAACATTAGTAGTTGCGGATGCTTGCTAATAGTTCCAATCATAAGTGCATAGAATTCCAAGTCAGGGATGAAATGCTAGCAGTGGCCTCTCCCACATAATACTTGCTATCGGTCTAGTAAAGTAGTCAATTGCTTAAGGGACAATTTCGCAAGTCCTACCACCACTTTTCCACACTCGCTATATTTACTTTAGTTGCTTCTTTACCTTAACAGCCCCTAGTTTTATTTTCGTGCTCTTTACTTTCTTGCAAGCCTTTCCGAAAACACCTACAAAGTACTTCTAGTTTCATACTTGTTCTAGGTAAAGCGAACGTCAAGCGTGCTTAGAGTTGTATCGGTGGTCGATAGAACTTGGGGGAATATTTGTTCTACCTTTAGCTCCTCGTTGGGTTCGACACTCTTACTTATCGAAAACTGTTGCGATCCCCTATACTTGTGGGTTATCACGCACCGCATGCCTCGGCGCTATTACCGCGTCGAGCCTCCGCTGTCCCGATTGAGTCTCAAGGGTCGCGACCAACACCACTCAACCCCCACTACAGAGTACCACCGATCATCACCAACCGATGACGAGTTTCATGCTTCCATCAGACCACTGGGCTCTAGTCCGAACTACATGTCACTCGCTTTTTCCATCTGAATAGGCTTCGACTCTCTATGCACGTACGCCGTAGCCCCTCAATCCAGCTCCACCTTCAACATGACTCCATGGTGGTTGTACGTGCCACCCCACGCCCCGTCGACTCTAAGCTCTCATGTGCACCGTCTTGAATCAACCCCGCGCCATAGCCTTGTCAAAGCCACACAAGTCCTCTGATCTGCGCCACGTGTTTCCACGCCCGAGAAGTCGGTCACCATCAGCATCACGCTCCTATGTCGCCGCCGCTGATCCCGCACCGTCTTCCGTACCAACCGACTTGTGTCGATCCGTCAGACTATCCAAGTCTGGCCCAGCCGAACTTATCCGACTGCATGACACACTCGAGACTCCCAAATCATCTTTCGCGAATCTCCATCCATCACCTGATAATTCCATCTTAGCTGACATGACTTCCTCTAGTGCCTTCAAGCATCCCTGTCATGCCAACAAATTTTTCATCCTGTGAAAAATTAACCGAGCTCCACCACAATGCCCCAAGTACACAAGCAAAACCTGATGAGGTACACCCATGTGTACTAATAGCAAAAATCGTGATATGCTGTGGCTCAATATATGATGCTAGTGTTGCCTTGACAAGTCTCTGCTTTCCAATGGATGCATAACGTGATGGTCTTTTTCCCTCTGCTCAAATCGATCTATTTGTGCCTCTTTCTGTGTCCTACACGAGAACCTGGTCCTCTCTTTTTCTTTTCCAAAACAAATCTCACTACAGCTTCCCGATCAGCCTGGCCACGTCCTTGCGCTTCCATGCACGCCCTCACGCTTCCAGCCCAGCCAACATCGCTAGCCCTCCAGGCTCCAAGCCTGCCGCCCCAGCATGCCATGCCGCACAGGGCTCAGCCAGCCACGCGCTTTTCCAGGCAGCCTCCAAAGCCGAGCCGAGCCATCTGATATGCTGCTCCCTCGTTCCAGTCGCTGATTTCTAATTCCAATCGATCTCAACTGCTTCGATTAACAACTTGATCACGCCGAGTATGACCTTTTGACCGCTTCCAACTCGACGCTCGTTATTAAACGAATTGGATTTCCTCGCAACAACTCCATGCAAATTCCTCAAGATCAACTCAGTCACAGCCTCCGAACAACCTAGCTCTGATACCACTTGTTAGAATAAATCCGAGGCACTCCGTCGATCATCCAAGGATCAAGCAATCACACGAGCACAACACTGAGATTTGTTAACGAGGTTCACCGATATGGTTACATCCCCGGGGCTTGACTATGGGCGCTCCTCCCCATGACACCGCTACAATACAGCACCCGGTCGCCCTGGACACCGGCACATGCCACCGGCTTCCCCTGTGTTCCGGTGCTATTATGTTGACATAGGTTACATCATGTGTCTACCCCCGCTATATAAGAGAGGCCTAGGATACAGGTGTCCTACTAGGACACGACTCCACATCCTATGTAAACACAATACAACTCATAGTCCAACTGTAACCTACCTTGTACACTATATTCGACACAACTCCAACACGATCTCAAGACTTCACGTGGGTGAGCCTACGGCTTCAAGCTCCTTATCCCAAAGGCGGAGTACTTCTCCGAGGTCAGTTTAGCAAACTAAACTCAAGCGGCTTTCAGAGAGAAGACAGACTATCCGGCTATTTACCATAAACTCGAGTCGAAAAAGGAGCAGTAGAAAAAGACTTTGCAACGATCAAGAAGAAAACACATTTACTATAAAACAGCTCATATAAATTTTGAGAGCCCCCAAGTGACTTGGTAAAAGAATTTTATGTATAATGATTGTATGTACCGAAGTACTTATATCATATATGTGTTTACCCAAACTTTAAACGCGTGTTAACCGACCGTCGGCTTCTCCCTCTTCGGCCAAGGGCCGAAAAGTGTCATGTACTCCACCTGTCGAGAGTATCGACGGTGTTTCCGATGACCAGGCAATCAGGCCATAAGGCTGTAACAGACAAAGCGCGCTCAGGGAACTTATGATATATTACTGACGAAGTGTAAGAAGCATCTTCGAAGAAAATAGTACCCCCACCGATACCTTTCTTCGGTGCTCATTATTACTATGAGACTTGTGCAATAGTTTTTTGTACTCATGAGTTCCATTGTGTGCCGACCATGATTGAAAACAATAAGAGCGCTAGCTTTCGGCTTCACCCAGTCTGAGGTCAGAGCTCGGATGACCCGACCGTGACAATCGCAGAGGTGCTCCCTTTACTCCCTAGCCGAACAATCGGGAACATAGGGGTAAGCACAGGAGCCAGGTAACCCAGCTTGCGGAACACTTAAGTCAATATGGTGCATACTATGGTGTAATACACGAACAAGGAACGAAGCCGTACAAGTATAATCATATGCAAGAGGAAATGCTTCATGAAGGAAGCCCCCAAGTAAATGAGGTATTTGAATTTGTGCGTCACGGACAAAGTTTTGACAAGGAAGTATGACGCTTGGTGGAACCGGGAAAAAAATAATTTAAAACCGAAAGATTTTGAGCATAAGCGACTTAGCTTGTTAATGTGTTCGGCATTGATGACGCGGTCCAAGCTTGATGCAGGACAAGGTTCCATCCCCCAATCCAGTCCCAAGGTGGCGGAGCGAAGAGCTCGGCACTCCGAAGTGGTGGCATAGCACGGCCAAAGTGGGCCGGTAGAGTGACGCTGAAGCCCCGGTGCGGGTTAATGAAGTGTTGACGAAACCTCCCGTCCAGCCGAGGAGACAACACTGCCCAACTCGATTCATTTACCTGTGCACGAAAAATAGTGCAAACCGGACATAATGGTAATAATGATGAATAAAATTGTTGCATAATAAATAATTTATGCAAAGTCAGTAATAAAAGAAGTATGGCCTGTGCGCCGAACACTCGGTGAGGTAGAGCTCTCTCGGCGATGCCGAAGTCCACGAGGCAACCGAACACGTCGGTATGGCAACACGACAAACAAGGTGATCACGCAAGCCGATTTATGCCAATTTGAGACAGCGGCGTTGGCTTGCCGAAGCGACAGCATAACGCAGTCGAAGTCGATCACCTACACGCATAAAATAGTGCGGTCCAAAAAAATAATATAAATATATATATAATCCTTGCATAATTGCTTTTCGCAAAAATAATTTATTTAAAAAGATGTAGCCTGGAGCCGAAGTCAATGTTGATGTAGAGCGTCGGCGTGACGCGATGAAGGCGTGGCAAAAGCCCGGATTCACATGCCGGTACAAGTTCCGGATTCGGCGTTTGTCGGAGTATATACGGAAACTGACCGTAACACCGCGTGACTGTCGATAATGCGGCTGCCATTTGACAGGCCTGCGTAGAGATGATGGGACAAACTAGAGTAATAATTCTTTGGGGGAGAATAGACCCAAACAAGCAAAAATTACTGGGATAAATAGCACCTGGTTTATTTATTGTAGCAATCCGAAGAAAGGTGACTCCCAACATTGGGACTCGATCTGCACACCTATTGCCTGATGGGTGATAAAGCGCCGGCATGGCGGTGCTGGAAAAGGTTGGCTTGCCGAGACAAAGCCCTCGATCCAGCTAATCGTGACGGATCTGGTCAGCTGGTGACGCCAAAGTCACCGGAGTAGATTGATGAAGAGATGATGAAGCCCCTAGTCTAGCCGAGGTGTTGGAGCGGCTCGGCGAAGAGATGCCGGAGTCTACCTGTCAGCCGATGTGTCGAAATAGGTCGGCGTGTTTGATGATGATTTGAAGAAGAGGCAGCATGGTGATGCCGACGCAGGTCAAGACTTGTGACGCGATCGACGCTAGCTTGATGAAGCTACCGCGTGGCGATGCCGGTGTGCCCGCTCCGTGTAATCCGTGGGGCAGCGACGTTGATGATGATTTATCCTTCACGATGACGAACTCTTGTTTGGCTTGCCGAGATGATGATCGAAGGAGTTGAGCTTGGCTCAATAAAGTGGCGACGTATCTAGCGCAGGTCGGCAGCCATGTAGCAATACTGCCGGACTGGTTTGACACCAGCGTGATGGTGAAGATTACCTCGGAGGAGGCTTAAAATTTTATGGGCATGTGTTTAAAAACAACGCGCAATACTCTAAAAAAATTCCTTCAAAAGGGGTGTCTGATATCCCGTTCATGAAGAAACATGAACTCGGGCCGGATTCGTATTCGCGCAGAAAACGGATCCGAAAATCGTTGCGCTCATCGGAGGTTTCCTGGAGTTTGAACGGTCGGATCGAGCTGAAATTTTGAGGGGTGGTACATATAGGAATTCCCCAGCCAATCAACGGTTGGATCTTTCAAAGGACGTCCGAGCTAGATGCTGGACGCCACGCTCCAAACTCGTCCAGATTCCCGTCTAGATTCGAAACAGCTCCGGTATATCATAGATTGCCAGAGATTCCTCCATCGGAACTCGATGAAATTTTGCATGATTGTTGTAGACTCAGTTCCGCACAATCCCACCGTAGCAATCGTCAAAGCGATACTCGAGGAGGCGGTGACGGCAGATACGAGTTCGCTGTCCAGAAAAACAGCATGGTCGCTCGAGGGCAATGTTGACGTTGAGCCCTCGAGCTCCATGGATGATTCCTCCATGATCTTGATAGAGATCGGAGTTGATGTTTGATGAAGGTCCTCGTCCGAACATGATGATCGGAGATGGAGCACGGTCCTCGGTCGAGCCAAGGTGACCAGTCGAGCCGGCGACGAAGATGCCAGCGTCGCAGGCGAGCCATTGATCCTTTGCCGATCACATAGCGGAACTCTCCATGAAAGCACTATTGTCGGTGTCAAAACCGGCAGATCTCGGGTAGGGGGTCCCAAGTTGTGTATCATGGATCGATGGGTAACAGGAGACAGGGGACATGATATTTACCCAGGTTCGGGCCCTCTTGATGGAGGTAAAACCCTACGTCCTGCTCTTGTTTATATTGATGGAATATCAAGTATAGAGTTGATCTACCTCGAGATCATATGTTGTGGTCTAAAACCAAAGAATATGATGAATAATCTCATAATCATCTATTGACTAGCCTGGCCTCGGCTTATATAACATACCAAAGGCCTAGGATAACAAGAGTCCTAGTCGAATACGTCGGTGGAGAGGAGTCCTTGTCTTGATCACCAAGTCTTGTGGAATCTTCCTCGTATATGTCTTCGGTTGTCCGAACTGGCCCATGAGTGAATGGCCATGGGGGTCCTCGGCCCAATCCAACTGATCGGGAGACGATGTGGTGAGTACCCCCTAGTCCAGGACACCGTCACTAATCCCGAAGGTAGATGTAGAGGTAGCGGGCCGACGACGATCACATCGACTTTGGAACCATTTCCCATGCGCATCGTCACCTCGTCCTTAGCTAATCTTTGCTTAATCCGTATGTAGCCCCTGTTTCGAGTTGCAAATGTTAGCAACTGAATGATGACCCACAAGTATAGGGGATCTATCGTAGTCCTTTCGATAAGTAAGAGTGTCGAACCCAACGAGGAGCAGAAGGAAATGATAAGCGGTTTCCAGCAAGGTATTCTCTGCAAGTACTGAAATAAGTGGTAATAGATAGTTTTGTGATAGGATAATTTGTAATGAGCGACAAGTAACAAAAGTAAATAAAGTGCAGCAAGGTGGCTCAATCCTTTTGTAGCAAAGGACAAGCCTAGACAAACTCTTATATAGAGATAAGCGCTCCCGAGGACAACTGGGTATATCGTCAAGCTAGTTTTCATCACGTTCATATGATTCGCGTTCGGTACTTTGATAATTTGGTATGTGGGTGAACTGGTGCTTGGGTACTGTCCTTACTTGGACAAGCATCCCACTTAAGATTTACCTCTATTGCAAGCATCCGCAACTACAACAAAAGTATTAAGGTAAACCTAACCATAGCATGAAACATATGGATCCAAATCAACCCCTTATGAAGCAACGCATAAACTAGGGTTTAAGCTTCTGTCACTCTAGCAATCCATCATCTACTTATTACTTCCCAATGCCTTCCTCTAGGTCCAAATAATGGTGAAGTGTTATGTAGTCGACGTTCACATAACACCACTAGAGGAGAGACGACATACATCTCATCAAAATATCGAACGAATACCAAATTCACATGACTACTAATAGCAAGACTTCTCCCATGTCCTCAGGAACAAACATAACTACTCACAAAGCATATTCATGGTCATAATCAGAGGGGTATTGATATGCATATAGGATCTGAATATATGATATTCCACCAAATAAACCAACTAGCATCAACTACAAGGAGTAATTAACACTACTAGCAACCTACTAGTACCAATCCCGGACTTGGATACAAGAATTGGATACAAGAGATGAACTAGGGTTTTGAGAGGAGATGGTGTTGGTGAAGATGTTGATGGATATTGCCCTCTCCCGATGAGAGGAGCGTTGGTGATGACGATGGCGATGATTTCCCACTCCCGGAGGGAAGTTTCCCCGGCAGAACAGCTCCGCCAGAGCCCTAGATTGGTTCCGCCTCATGGCGGCGGAGTTTCATCTGAGAAGATGGCTTATGATTTTTTTTTCTCATTGAAAGACTTCATATAGCAGAAGATGGCCATCAGAGGGCCACCAGGGGGGCCAGAGGTAGGGGGCACGCCCAGGGGGGTAGGGCGCGCCCCCCACCCTCATGGGCAGGGTGTGGCCCCCTGGTGAACTTCTTGCGCTCAATATTTATTATATATTCTGAAAAAGTCTTCCGTGAAGTTTCAGGACTTTTGGAGCTGTGCAGAATAGGTCTCTAATATTTGCTCCTTTTCCAGCCCAGAATCCCAGCTGCCGGCATTCTCCCTCTTTATGTAAACCTTGTAAAATAAGAGAGGATAGGCATAAGTATTGTGACATAATGTGTAATAACAACCCATAATGCAATAAATATCGATATAAAAGCATGATGCAACATGGACGTATCACTGAACCAGTATCAAATACACAGGCACTACTACGAGCATTAGTAAGGTACACATCAATAACATGTATATCAAATATACCTTTCACTTTGCCGTCCTTATTCTCTGCCAAATACTTGGGGCAGTTCCGCTTCCAGTGACTAGTTCCTTTGCAGTAGAAGCACTCAGTCTCAGGCTTAGGTCCAGACTTGGGTTTCTTCACTTGAGCAGCAACTGGCTTGCTATTCTTCTTGAAGTTCCCTTTCTTTCCTTTACCCTTTTTCTTGAAACTGGTGGTCTTGTTGGCCATCAAAACTTGATGCTCATTCTGGATTTCTACCTCCGCAGCCTTTAGCATTGCGAAGAGCTTGGGAATCGTCTTATCCATCCCTTGCATATTATAGTTCATCATGAAGCTCTTGTAGCTTGGTGGCGGTTATTGAAGAACTTTGTCAATGACACTATCATCAGGAAGATTAACTCCCAATTGAGTCGAGTGGTTGTGGTACCCAGACATTCTAAGTATATGTCCACTGACAGAACTATTCTCCTCCATCTTGCAGCTATAGAACTTATTGGAGACTTCATGTCTCTCAATCCGAGCATTTGCTTGAAATATTAAGTTCAACTCTTGGAACATCTCATATGCTCCAAGACGTTCAAAACGTCGTTGAAGTCCCGGTTCTAAGCCGTAAAGCATGGCACACTAAACTATCGAGTAGTCATCAGCTTTGCTCTGCCAGGTGTTCATAACATCTGGCGTTGCTCCTGCAGCGGGTTTGTCACCTAGCGGTGCTTCCAGGACATAATTCTTCTATGCAGCAATGAGGATAATCCTCAAGTTACGGACCCAGCCCGTGTAATTGCTACCATCATCTTTCAACTTAGCTTTCTCTAGGAACGCATTAAAATTCAACGGAACAACAGAACGAGCCATCTATCTACAACAACATAGACATGCAAAAATACTATCAGGTACTAAGATCATGATAAATTAAAGTTCAATTAATCAAATTACTTAATAACTCCCACTTAGATAGATATCTCTCTAATCATCTAAGTGATCACGTGATCCATATCAACTAAACCATGTCTGATCATCACGTGAGATGGATTTTCAATGGTGAACATCACTATGTTGATCATATCTACTATATGATTCACGCTCGACCTTTCGGTCTCAGTGTTCCGAGGCCATATCTGCATATGCTAGGCTCTTCAATTTTAACCCGAGTATTCTGCATGTGCAAAACTGGCTTGCACCCGTTGTATGTGAACGTAGAGCTTATCACACCCTATCATCACGTGGTGTCTCGGCACAACAAACTGTAGCAACGGTGCATACTCAGGGAGAACACTTATACCTTGAAATTAGTGAGAGATCATCTTATAATGCTACCGCCGAACTAAGAAAAATAAGATGCATAAAGGATAAACATCACATGCAATCAATATAAGTGATATGATATGGCCATCATCATCTTGTGCCTTTGATCGCAATCTCCAAAGCACCATCATGATCACCATCGTCACCGGCTTGACACCTTGATCTCCATCGAAGCATCGTTGTCGTCTCGCCAACTATTGCCTCTACGACTATCGCTACCGCTTAGTGATAAAGCAAGGCAATCACATGGCGATTGCATTTCATACAATAAAGCGACAACCATATGGCTCCTGCCAGTTGCCGATAACTATGTTAAAAAACATGATCGTCTCATACAATAAAATTTAGCATCATGTCTTGACCACATCACATCACAACATGCCATGCAAAAACAAGTTAGACGTCCTCTACTTTGTTGTTGCAAGTTTTACGTGGCTGCTACGGGCTGAGCAAGAACCGTTCTTACCTACACATCCAAAACCACAACATGGTATAGTGATTGTTTTTTGATCTTCAGAAAGAACCATGTTCATTGAATCCGATTCAACTAAAGCTGGAGAAACAGACACCCACTAGCCACATGTGTGTGAAGCACGTCGGTAGAACCAGTCTCGCATAAGCATATGCGTAATGTCGGTCTGGGCCGCTTCATCCAACAATGCCGCTGAATCAAGAATCAACTAGTGACGGCAAGCAATATGTATATACCCACGCCCACAACTCCTTTGTGTTCTACTCGTGCATATAACATCTACGCATAAACCCGGCTCGGATGCCACTATTGGGGAACGCAGTAATTTCAAAAAAATTCCTACGCACACGCAAGATTATGGTGATGCATAGCAACGAGAGGGGAGAGTATCGTCTACGTACCCTTGTAGACGCCGTTCCAAGCGCGGCTAAGCTCGTTATGGCCAGACGCGGTTGATCGTACGTCCGGCATCACGATCTTCAGATCGAAATGCTTTGTTGCAAACTGCACACCGATCAGCTTACTTCCGGCCCTAGTACCCCCCATTTTCAAATTTCAACGTTCGGTTTGGTGACTAGAGTCCATCCAGAATCTGTGTCAACCGCTAGCATCGACGTAACCTTTACGATGAAGCTCTGTACGTACACTCACACGGCACCTCCATAACGAGATCCATCTCCGTATTCAGTTGCCCACTGTTCATGTTCAGGTCTTTCGGTGACTCATTCATTGTGACACCTGCGCTGAGTCAAGCAATAGTGCTGCATCCATGCAAGAGACTTTACCGATGTGTGAGGGAAGCTTTTGTCAGCATGATCTGGCGTGATGACGCGTGATTGTACTCTGACGCCTCAACACTCCTACGGCCAAGGTTTCATCAGGTCTGGTAAATAGCATAAGGGCAACATACATGCGGCACGTTATCCGCCCCTTATAAGTCGGCCACACCTACGGATATAGAGCCGATAGGGTGGAGAGACATTCTACATTGCGTGTATCTTCTTGGGCTGCGAGGTACGCGGCACGGCACGGCTAAAAGATAACGACTCAAAATCTGTTGGAGGGGAGGTGTCGCCCTGCCCGTTCATATCTAAATGAGTGGAGGATCGGTGGCAGAGGCGCCGGCCCTCTCTATGGCATGCTCCTAGGGCGCACAGGGGAGTCCTATTTCCTCCCGTTGTCCATAGGTAGAAGTAAGACGCTAGACGTTTGAGAGGGAAAGCCACCGGTGAAATGAGAACCGATTGGAGGAAGGAAGGTTGGTGCGACCACTTTCCTTCATCACAATTCTTTCGCGAGGATAATTGGGTCAGATCCCTGGGGGCAGAGCGATGGCTCACTGGCATCGGTCAGAGAATATTGCTCCCGTACTCAGATAAAGGCGAATCATTTGAATGAAGGCCGAGAATTATGATTTTATTATTCCAACTTATTCATTGGATAAAGAAGCTTTAATAATATCGATGCTATCATCCATCATGAATAGTGTTAACCCGGTATACAAACATTATAGACATAGTGTGAAATACACTCACGATCTAGTTCAACAGAGTGTCAGTAGAGACGTCTTATTAGCTCTCTACTTGGACACCTAGTCTTCGTTCAATGATCTATATAGTATCGGTTATTTCCAGTTTCATAAAGCTACCAATCACAGCATACATGAGAAGAGTTATTTCGATTTGACATTACGAGGGTGCATCCACACGCTCATTAGTTGACAATGATTGATTCGTGGATATCAACGCGCATCTCATAGAATGCTTACATTCCATTAGCTTAGCACCCGATCGTTTAGTATGTTGCTATTGCTTTCTTCATGACTTATACATGTTCCTATGACTATGAGATTATGTAACTCCCGTGTGCCGGAGGAACACTTTGTGTGCTACCAAACGTCACAACGTAACTGGGTGATTATAAAGGTGCTCTACAGGTGTCTCCAAAGGTACATGTTGGGTTGACGTATTTCGAGATTAGGATTTGTCACTCCGATCGTCGGAGAGGTATCTCTGGGCCCTCTCGGTAATGCACATCACTTAAGCCTTGCAAGCATTGCAACTAATGAGTTAGTTGGGATGATGTATTACGGAACGAGTAAAGAGACTTGCCGGTAACGAGATTGAACTAGGTATTGGATACCGACGATCGAATCTCGGGCAAGTAACATACCGATGACAAAGGGAACAACGTATGTTGTTATGCGGTCTGACCGATAAAGATCTTCGTAGAATATGTAGGAGCCAATATGGGCATCCAGGTCCCGCTATTGGTTATTGACCGGAGACGTGTCTCGGTCATGTCTACATTGTTCTCGAACCCGTAGGGTCCGCACGCTTAAGGTTTCGATGACAGTTATATTATGAGTTTATACGTTTTGATGTACCGAAGGTTGTTCGGAGTCCCGGATGAGATCACGGACATGACGAGGAGTCTCGAAATGGTCGAGACATAAAGATTGATATATTGGAAGCCTATGTTTGGATATCGGAAGTGTTCCGGGTGAAATCGGGATTTTACCGGAGTACCGGGAGGTTACCGGACCCCCCGGGAGCTTAATATGGCTTAGTGGAAGAAGAGGAGAGGCGGCCAGGGCTGGGACCGCCGCCCCTCCCCCCTAGTCCGAATAGGACAAGGAGAGAGGGGGCCGCGCCCCCCTCCTTCTCTCTCTCTCTTTTCCACCTCGCAATCCTATTCCAACTAAGGATTTGGGGAGAAGTCCTACTACCGGAGGGAGTAGGACTCCCTCCTGGCGCGCCTATGGTGGCCGCCGCTCCCTCTTGGAACCTTTTTATATAGGAGGCAGGGGCACCCCAGAGACACACAAGTTTGATCCACGTGATTCATATTCTTAGCCGTGTGCGGCGCCCCCTTCCACCATAGTCTTCGATAATATTTGTAGCGGTGCTTAGGCGAAGCCTGCGACGGTAGTACATCAAGATCGTCAACCACGCCGTTCGTGCCTGACGGAACTCTTCCCGACACTTTGCTGATTCGGAGTCCCGGGGATCGTCATCCGAGCTGAACGTGTGCTAGAACTCGAGGTGCCGTAGTTTTCGGTGGCTTGAATCGGTCGGGCCCGTGGAGACGTACGACTACATCAACCAAACGCTTCCCTTGTCGGTCTACAAGGGTACGTAGAATCACACTCTCCCCTCTCGTTGCTATGCATCCACCATGATCTTGCGTGTGCGTAGGAAATTTTTTGAAATTACTACGTTCCCCAACAGTGGCATCCGAGCCTAGGTTTTATGTGTTGATGTTATATGCACGAGTAGAACACAAGTGAGTTGTGGGCGATATAAGTCATACTGCCTACCAGCATGTCATACTTTGGTTCGGCGGTATTGTTGGATGAAGCGGCCCGGACCGACATTACGCGTACGCTTACGCGAGACCGGTTCTCACCGACGTGCTTTGCAACATAGGTGGCTTGTAGGTGGAGAGTTTCTCCAACTTTTAGTTTGAACGCGAGTGGGCTACGCCCGGTCCTTGCGAAGGTTAAAACAGCACCAATTTGACAAACTATCGTTGTGGTTTTGATGCGTAGGTAAGATTGTTTCTTGCTTAAGCCCGTAGCAGCCACGTAAAACTTGCAACAACAAAGTAGAGGACGTCTAACTTGTTTTTGCAGGGCATGTTGTGATGTGATATGGTCAAGACATGATGCTAAATTTTATTGTATGAGATGATCATGTTTTGTAACCGAGTTATCGGCAACTGGCAGGAGCCATATGGTTGTCGCTTTATTATGTATGCAATGCAATCGCGCTGTGAATGCTTTACTTTATCACTAAGCGGTAGCGATAGTCGTGGAAGCATAAGATTGGCGAGACGACAACGATGCTATGAGATGGTGGATCAAGGTGTGCGCCGGTGACGATGGTGATCATACGGTGCTTCGAGATGGAGATCACAAGCACAAGATGGATGGCCATATCATATCACTTATATTGATTGCATGTGATGATTTATCTTTTATGCATCTTATCTTTTATGCATCTTATCTTGCTTTGATGACGCGTAGCATTATAAGATGATCTCTCACTAAATTTCAAGATAAAAGTGTTCTCCCTGAGTATGCACCGTGATTCTAGAACGAAAGTTGTATCGTGCTCAGGACTGTCACATACCACAACGTGGAGTGATGTGCGAGGAATCTCCATTGTAGTCACGGTGTGTATGAGAGAACCTTGTCCTGAGAGATTTTCAAACATACAACGGGTGCCATAAATCAGAGTTGGCACACGAGCGGAACCATACTCAAGGTTATATTGACGCAGCCGCCAAGCATATGCAGATAGTGGCCCGTCGGAACTATCGGAGATCGCATGGAAACGCTGATCGACGCGTGATACTATATAAGTAAGATATGAATCAACATAGCTCAGATGTTAAAATCAGCACATGAAGACGTAGTTCTGTCTTCCTTCTTCACCAGATCTCATACGTGCTATTCGGACTTACCAATTCGTATTTAGGGTCGCTGTCTGATTTGGTATCACGTGATGCACTAGGGATTCAGGGAGAGGATGGTTCATGCTATCAGCGGTCGAGTACCATGTTCTTTAAGTAATCTTTTCGATGTAATTGAACCTTGTTTGCATCATTGGAGAATATCTTAGTACTCAGATTTGTGGAGAGATTCCCTTCGAGTACTTGTCAGAATTTTTTAGTTCGTGTAGATTCAGCACGGTGGCGCCCGTGCTGTGTTGCGATTCGTTGAATTTTAATGCGTCCTTTTGAAGAAATGCACAAGTTAGAAAGTGATTTGTCGAAGCAATTGCAGCAGTTACGGACTGCCGTTGTTTCGGTTCACTGGTAAATTATCTTCGAGAGGGGGGATTTTGTCACGTTCCACTTCTATTGCTTTGGTGGGACGTGTCACTATGGTGGAGTGTTGCTGCCTAATCACCAGCCAATACAAAGAGCAAAGTGTGTTACAGCCTGTTACGTAACCTGTTGAATGTTGAGTTGCTCATGATTCGCCGTGCTGACGGATGCACACGCTAGTTCGGGTCCGTGCTTAAGTCGGTTGTGAGGGTTGGCCAACAACAGGACTCGTGTTAATAGTACACTGTCTGTGCAGCTGCGCAAGCAACCAAAAGTCGGTGAATGGGACATATCACTCCGTACTAAGGATGTACTGAGGACTCGCTCAAGCCGATTGCCTCTGGTATGCGTGCTTAGATATTGCGGACGCACTTCAACGACGAGATGACATCCGTCATGTGAGCACATGACGATATTTCCGGAGGAGTTGATAGTCTACCACTATGACAGAGGCAAAGTGACCCAGACGCATTGTAAGATAAATAATTCATGCGATCACCAAATGGAAGATTCTAATGATACTAGATGCCGCAGGCAGATTGTGTAGGCGGATGTCACACTGAGTGTTTTCTTCAGTGACGCGATAACTCTATACACTCAAAATGCTATCACTCGGTAATAAAGCATATAGTACGAGGATCTTATAAGATACTTAATCGATTGGAAGATAGTCTAGAGTCGTCCTAGAGTGATTTGCTGTCTGCGCATGACATGTAAGATTTCACACTCTCTAACAACATATCATCTAGCCACCTAAGCTATCAAGAGCTTAGACAGACTTCAATCACATTGCCACCAAGCTACAAGAGCTTCGTGATGAACTATAATATGCAAGGGATGAATAAGACTATTCCCGAGCTCTTCACAATGCTGAAAGCTACGGAGGTAGAAATCAAAAAGGAGCATCAAGTGTTGATGGTTAACAAGACCACTAGTTTCAAGAAAAAGGGCAAAGGGAAGAAGAAGGGGAACTTCAAGAAGAACAGCAAGCAAGTTGCTGCTCAAGAGAATAAACCCAAGTCTGGACCTAAGCCTGAAACTGAGTGCTTCTACTGCAAGCAGACTGGTCACTGGAAGCGGAACTGCCCCAAGTATTTGGCGGATAAGAAGGATGGCAAGGTGAACAAAGGTATATGTGATATACATGTTATTGATGTGTACCTTACTAATGCTCGCAGTAGCACCTGGGTATTTGATACTGGTTCTATTGCTAATATTTGCAACTCGAAACAGGGACTACGGATTAATCGAAGATTGGCTAAGGACGAGGTGACGATGCGCGTGGGAAACGGTTCCAAAGTCGATGTGATCGCGGTCGGCACGCTACCTCTACATCTACCTTCGGGATTAGTATTAGACCTAAATAATTGTTATTTGGTGCCAGCGTTGAGCATGAACATTATATATGGATCTTGTTTAATGCGAGACGGTTATTCATTTAAATCAGAGAATAATGGTTGTTCTATTTATATGAGTAATATCTTTTATGGTCATGCACCCTTGAAGAGTGGTCTATTCTTATTGAATCTCGATAGTAGTGACACACATATTCATAATGTTGAAGCCAAAAGATGCAGAGTTGATAATGATGGTGCAACTTATTTGTGGCACTGCCGTTTAGGTCATATCGGTGTAAAGCGCATGAAGAAACTCCATACTGATGGACTTTTGGAACCACTTGATTATGAATCACTTGGTACTTGCGAACCGTGCCTCATGGGCAAGATGACTAAAACACCATTCTCCGGTACTATGGAGAGAGCAACAGATTTGTTGGAAATCATACATACAGATGTATGTGGTCCGATGAATATTGAGGCTCGTGGCGGATATCGTTATTTTCTCACCTTCACAGATGACTTAAGCAGATATGGGTATATCTACTTAATGAAACATAAGTCTGAAACATTTGAAAAGTTCAAAGAATTTCAGAGTGAAGTTGAAAACCATCGTAACAAGAAAATAAAGTTTCTACGATCTGATCGTGGAGGAGAATATTTGAGTTACGAGTTTGGTGTACATTTGAAACAATGTGGAATAGTTTCGCAACTCACGCCACCCGGAAGACCACAGCGTAATGGTGTGTCCGAACGTCGTAATCGTACTTTACTAGATATGGTGCGATCTATGATGTCTCTTACTGATTTACCGCTATCGTTTTGGGGTTATGCTTTAGAGACGGCCGCATTCACGTTAAATAGGACACCATCAAAATCCGTTGAGACGACGCCTTATGAACTATGGTTTGGCAAGAAACCGAAGTTGTCATTTCTGAAAGTTTGGGGCTGCGATGCTTATGTGAAAAAGCTTCAACCTGATAAGCTCGAACCCAAATCGGAGAAATGTGTCTTCATAGGATATCCAAAGGAAACTATTGGATACACCTTCTATCACAGATCCGAAGGCAAGACTTTTGTTGCTAAGTTCGGAAACTTTCTGGAGAAGGAGTTTCTCTCGAAAGATGTGAGTGGGAGGAAATTAGAACTTAACGAGGTAACTGTACCTGCTCCCTTATTGGAAAGTAGTACATCACAGAAACCTGTTTTTGCGACACCTACACCAATTAGTGAGGAAGCTAATGATAATGATCATGAAACTTCAGGACAAGATACTACTGAACCTCGTAGATCAACCAGAGTGAGATCCGCGCCAGAGTGGTACGGTAATCCTGTTCTGGAAGTCATGCTGCTAGATCATGATGAACCTACGAACTATGAAGAAGCGATGGTGAGCCCAGATTCCGCAAAATGGCTTGAAGCCATGAAATCTGAGATGGGATCCATGTATGAGAACAAAGTATGGACTTTGGTTGACTTGCCCGATGATCGGCAAGCAATTGAGAATAAATGGATCTTCAAGAAGAAGACTGACGCTGACGGTAATATTACTGTCTACAAAGCTCGACTTGTCGCAAAAGGGTTTCGGCAAGTTCAAGGGGTTGACTACGATGAGACCTTCTCACCCGTAGCGATGCTTAAATCTGTCCGAATCATGTTAGCAATTGCCGCATTTTATGATTATGAAATTTGGCAGATGGATGTCAAAATTGCGTTCCTGAATGGATTTCTGGAAGAAGAGTTGTATATGATGCAACTGGAAGGTTTTGTCGATCCAAAGGGAGCTAATAAAGTGTGCAAGCTCCAGCGGTCCATTAATAGACTGGTGCAAGCCTCTCGGAGTTGGAATAAACGCTTTGATAGTTGATCAAAGCATTTGGTTTTATACAGACTTTCGGAGAAGCCTATATTTACAAGAAAGTGAGTGGGAGCTCTGTAGCATTTCTGATATTATATGTGGATGACATATTACTGATTGGAAATAATATAGAATTTCTGGATAGCATAAAAGGATACTTGATAAGAGTTTTTCAATGAAAGACCTCAGTGAAGCTGCTTACATATTAGGCATAAAGATCTATAGAGATAGATCAAGACGCTTAATTGGACTTTCACAAAGCACATACCTTGACAAAATTTTGAAGAAGTTCAAAATGGATCAAGCAAAGAAAGTGTTCTTGCCTGTGTTACAAGGTGTGAAGTTGAGTCAGACTCAATGCCCGACCACTGCAGAAGATAGAGAGAAAATGAAAGATGTTCCCTATGCTTCAGCCATAGGCTCTATCATGTATGCAATGCTGTGTACCAGACCTGATGTGTGCCCTGCTATAAGTTTAGCAGGGAGGTACCAAAGTAATCCAGGAGTGGATCACTGGACAGCGGTCAAGAACATCCTGAAGTACCTGAAAAGGACTAAGGATATGTTTCTCGTATATGGAGGTGACAAAGAGCTCATCGTAAACGGTTACGTTGATGCAAGCTTTGACACTGATCCGGACGATTCTAAATCGCAAACCGGATACGTGTTTACATTAAACGGTGGAGCTGTCAGTTGGTGCAGTTCGAAACAAAGCGTCGTAGCGGGATCTACATGTGAAGCGGAGTGTCACTAGTATGCCTCTACTTGACTAGCTCGTTAATCAAAGATGGTTATGTTTCCTAACCATGGACAAAGAGTTGTCATTTGATTAACGGGATCACATCATTAGTTGAATGATCTGATTGACATGACCCATTCCATTAGCTTAGCACCCGATCGTTTAGTATGTTGCTATTGCTTTCTTCATGACTTATACATGTTCCTATGACTATGAGATTATGTAACTCCCGTGTGACGGAGGAACACTTTGTGTGCAACCAAACGTCACAACGTAACTGGGTGACTATAAAGGTGCTCTACAGGTGTCTCCAAAGGTACATGTTGGGTTGACGTATTTCGAGATTAGGATTTGTCACTCCGATCGTCGGAGAGGTATCTCAGGGCCCTCTCGGTAATGCACATCACTTAAGCCTTGCAAGCATTGCAACTAATAAGTTAGTTGCGGGATGATGTATTACGGAACGAGTAAAGAGACTTGCCGGTAACGAGATTGAACTAGGTATTGGATACCGACGATCGAATCTCGGGTAAGTAACATACCGATGACAAAGGGAACAACCTATGTTGTTATGTGGTCTGACCGATAAAGATCTTCGTAGAATATGTAGGAGCCAATATGGGCATCCAGGTCCCGCTATTGGTTATTGACCGGAGACGTATCTCGGTCATGTCTACATTGTTCTCGAACCCGTAGGGTCCGCACGCTTAAGGTTTCGATGACAGCTATATTATGAGTTTATACGTTTTGATGTACCAAAGGTTGTTCGGAGTCCCGGATGAGATCACGGACATGACGAGGAGTCTCGAATGGTCGAGACGTAAAGATCGATATATTGGAACCCTATATTTGGACATCGAAATGGTTCCGAGGGGTTCGGGCATTTTTTCGGAGTGCCGGGAGGTTACCGGAACCCCCCGGGGAGTATATGGGCCTTGGGCCTTAGTGGAATAGAGGAGAGGGAAGGGAAAAGAGGGAGGGGTTGGGGAACGTAGTAATTTCAAAAAAATTCCTACGCACACGCAAGATTATGGTGATGCATAGCAACGAGAGGGGAGAGTATCGTCTACGTACCCTTGTAGACCGTAAGCGGAAGCGTTATGACAACGCGGTTGATGTAGTCGTACGTCTTCACGATCGACCGATCCCTAGTACCGAACATACGGCACCTCCACGATCTGCACACGTTCAGCTTGGTGACGTCCCGCGAACTCAGAATCCAGTAGAGCTTTGAGGGAGAGTTTTGTCAGCATGACGGCGTGATGACGGTGATGATGATGCTACCGGAACAGGGCTTCGCCTAAGCACCACTACGATATAACCGAGGTGGATTATGGTGGAGGGGGGCACCGCACACGGCTAAAAGATCAACTGATCAACTTGTCTGTCCATGGGGTGTCCCCCTCCCCGTATATAAATGAGTGGAGGAGGGGGAGGGCCGGCCCTCTCTATGGCACGCCCTAGGGCCGGGGAGTCCTATCCCTCCCTTTCCTAGTAGAAGTAGGAGAGGAAGGAAGGAGGAGAGAGGGAGGAAGGAAAGGGGGCCCCCTCCCAATTCGGATTGGGCTTCGGGGGCGCGCCTCCTGAAGGAAATATGCCCTAGAGGCAATAATAAAGTTATTATTTATTTCCTTATATCATGATAGAAGTTTATAATTCATGCTATAATTGTATTAACCGGAAACATAATACATGTGTGAATACATAGACAAACAGAGTGTCACTAGTATGCCTCTACTTGACTAGCTCGTTAATCAAAGATGGTTATGTTTCCTAACCATGGACAAAGAGTTTTCATTTGATTAACGGGATCACATCATTAGTTGAATGATCTGATTGACATGACCCATTCCATTAGCTTAGCACCCGATCGTTTAGTATGTTGCTATTGCTTTCTTCATGACTTATACATGTTCCTATGACTATGAGATTATGTAACTCCCGTGTGCCGGAGGAACACTTTGTGTGCAACCAAACGTCACAACGTAACTGGGTGATTATAAAGGTGCTCTACAGGTGTCTCCAAAGGTACATGTTGGGTTGACGTATTTCGAGATTAGGATTTGTCACTCCGATCGTCGGAGAGGTATCTTAGGGCCCTCTCGGTAATGCACATCACTTAAGCCTTGCAAGCATTGCAACTAATGAGTTAGTTGTGGGATGATGTATTACGGAGCGACTAAAGAGACTTGCCGCTAACGAGATTGAACTAGGTATTGGATACCGACGATCGAATCTCGGGCAAGTAACATACCGATGACAAAGGGAACAACGTATGTTGTTATGCGGTCTGACCGATAAAGATCTTCGTAGAATATGTAGGAGCCAATATGGGCATCCAGGTCCCGCTATTGGTTATTGACCGGAGACGTATCTCGGTCATGTCTACATTGTTCTCGAACCCGTAGGGTCCGCACGCTTAAGGTTTCGATGACAGCTATATTATGAGTTTATACGTTTTGATGTACCGAAGGTTGTTCGGAGTCTCGGATGAGATCACGGACATGACGAGGAGTCTCGAAATGGTCGAGACATAAAGATTGATATATTGGAAGCCTACGTTTGGATATCGGAAGTGTTCCGGGTGAAATCGGGATTTTACCGGAGTACCGGGAGGTTACCGGAACCCTCCCGGGAGCTATATGGGCCTTAGTGGAAGAAGAGGAGAGGCGGCTAGGGCTGGGCCAGGCGCCCCTCCCCCCTAGTCCTAATAGGACAAGGAGAGAGGGGGCCGGCGCCCCCCTCCTTCTCTCTCTCTCTTTTCCACCTCGGGAATCCTATTCCAACTAGGATTGGGGGAGAAGTCCTACTGCCGGAGGGAGTAGGACTCCTCCTGGCGCGCCCTATGATGGCCGGCCGGCCTCCCCCTCTTTAACCTTTATATATGGAGGCAGGGGCACCCCAGAGACACACAAGTTGATCCACGTGATCATATTCTTAGCCGTGTGCGGCGCCCCCTTCCACCATAGTCCTCGATAATATTGTAGCGGTGCTTAGGCGAAGCCCTGCGACGGTAGTACATCAAGATCGTCACCACGTCGTCGTGCTGACGGAACTCTTCCCCGACACTTTGCTGGATCGGAGTCCGGGGATCGTCATCGAGCTGAACGTGTGCTAGAACTCGGAGGTGCCATAGTTTCGGTGCTTGATCGGTCGGGCCGTGGAGACGTACGACTACATCAACGAAACGCTTCCGTTGTCGATCTACAAGGGTACGTAGATCACACTCTCCCCTCTCGTTGCTATGCATCACCATGATCTTACATGTGCGTAGGAAATTTTTTGAAATTACTACGTTCCCCAACAGTGGTATCCGAGCCAGGTTTTATGTGTTGATGTTATATGCACGAGTAGAACACAAGTGAGTTGTGGACGATATAAGTCATACTGCTTACCAGCATGTCATACTTTGGTTCGGCGGTATTGTTGGACGAAGCGGCCCGGAACGACATTACGCGTACGCTTACGCGAGACCGGTTCTCCCGACGTGCTTTGCACATAGGTGGCTTGTAGGTGACAGTTTCTCCAACTTTAGTTGAACCAAGTGGGGCTACGCCCGGTCCTTGCGAAGGTTAAAACAGCACCAACTTGACAAACTATCGTTGTGGTTTTGATGCGTAGGTAAGATTGTTTCTTGCTTAAGCCCGTAGCAGCCACGTAAAACTTGCAACAACAAAGTAGAGGACGTCTAACTTGTTTTTGCAGGGCATGTTGTGATGTGATATGGTCAAGACATGATGCTAAATTTTATTGTATGAGATGATCATGTTTTGTAACCGAGTTATCGGCAACTGGCAGGAGCCATATGGTTGTCGCTTTATTGTATGCAATGCAATCGCGCTGTAATGCTTTACTTTATCACTAAGCGGTAGCGATAGTCGTGGAAGCATAAGATTGGCGAGACGACAACGATGCTATGATGGAGATCAAGGTGTCGTGCCGGTGACGATGGTGATCATAACGGTGCTTCGGAGATGGAGATCACAGGCACAAGATGATGATGGCCATATCATATCATTTATATTGATTGCATGTGATGTTTATCTTTTATGCATCTTATCTTGCTTTGATGGACGGTAGCATTATAAGATGATCTCTCACTAAAATTATCAAGAAGTGTTCTCCCTGAGTATGCACCGTTGCGAAAGTTCTTCGTGCTGAGACACCACGTGATGATCGGGTGTGATAGGCTCTACGTTCAAATACAACGGGTGCAAAACAGTTGCACACGCGGAATACTCAGGTTATACTTGACGAGCCAAGCATATGCAGATATGGCCTCGGAACACGGAGACCGAAAGGTCGAGCGTGAATCATATAGTAGATATGATCAACATAGTGATGTTCACCAATGAAACTACTCCATCTCACGTGATGATCGGACATGGTTTAGTTGATTTGGATCACGTGATCACTTAGAGGATTAGAGGGATGTCTATCTAAGTGGGAGTTCTTTAAGTAATTTGATTAATTGAACTTAAATTTATCATGAACTTAGTACCTGATAGTATCTTGCTTATGTATGTTTGATT
>NC_053023.1:29237657-29382786 GCF_003073215.2 Triticum urartu | reverse complement strand
ATCGGGATTTTTCCGGGGGACCGGGGGGTTACCGGAAACCCCCCCCCCCCCCCGGGAGCTATATGGGCCTTAGTGGAAGAAGAGGAGAGGCGGCCAGGGCTGGGCCGCGCGCCCCTCCCCCCTAGTCCGAATAGGACAAGGAGAGAGGGGGCCGGCGCCCCCCTCCTTCTCTCTCTCTCTTTTCCACCTCGCGAATCCTATTCCAACTAGGATTGGGGGAGAAGTCCTACTCCCGGAGGGAGTAGGACTCCTCCTGGCGCGCCCTATGATGGCCGGCCGGCCTCCCCCTCTTGAACCTTTATATACGGAGGCAGGGGCACCCCAGAGATACACAAGTTGATCCACGTGATCATATTCTTAGCCGTGTGCGGCGCCCCCTTCCACCATAGTCCTCGATAATATTGTAGCGGTACTTAGGCGAAGCCCTACGACGGTAGTACATCAAGATCGTCACCACGCCGTCGTGCTGACGGAACTCTTCCCCGACACTTTGCTGGATCGGAGTCCGGGGATCGTCATCGAGCTGAACGTGTGCTAGAACTCGGAGGTGCCGTAGTTTCGGTGCTTGATCGGTCGGGCCGTGGAGACGTACGACTACATCAACGAAACGCTTCCGTTGTCGATCTACAAGGGTACGTAGATCACACTCTCCCCTCTCGTTGCTATGCATCACCATGATCTTGCGTGTGCGTAGGAAATTTTTTGAAATTACTACGTTCCCCAACACCTCCCTCTTTTCCCTTCCCTCTCCTCTATTCCACTAAGGCCCAAGGCCCATATACTCCCCGGGGGGTTCCGGTAACCTCCCGGCACTCCGAAAAAATGCCCGAACCCCTCGGAACCATTTCGATGTCCAAATATAGGGTTCCAATATATCGATCTTTACGTCTCGACCATTCGAGACTCCTCGTCATGTCCGTGATCAAAATCCGGGACTCCAAACTACCTTCGGACATCAAAACACATAAACTGATAATACTGACCATCACCAAACGTTAAGCGTGCGGACCCTACGGGTTCGAGAACTATGTAGACATGATCGATACTCATCTCCGGTCAATAACCAATAGCGGAACCTAGATGCTCATATTGGTTCCTACATATTCTACGAAGATCTTTATCGGTCAAACTGCATAACGGTATACGTTGTTCCCTTTGTCATCGGTATGTTACTTGCCCGAGATTTGATCGTCGGTATTTCAATACCTAGTACAATCTTGTTACTGGCAAGTCTCTTTACTCGTTCCGTAATGCAACATCTCGTAACTAACTCATTAGTCACATTGCTTGCAAGGCTTATAGTGATGTGCATTACCGAGAGGGCCTAGAGATACCTCTCCGACAATCGGAGTGACAAATCATAATCTCGATCCATGCCAACTCAACAAACACCATTGGAGACACCTGTAGAGCACCTTTATAATCACCCAGTTACGTTGTGATGTTTGGTAGCACACAAAGTGTTCCTCCGGTATTCGGGGGTTGCATGATCTCATAGTCATAGGAACATGTATAGTTATGGAGAAAGCAAAAGCAACAAACTAAACGATCATCGTGCTAAGCTAACGGATGGGTCAAGTCAATCACTTCAGTCTCTAATGATGTGATCCCGTTAATCAAATGACAACTTATGTCTATGGTTAGGAAACATAACCATCATTGATTCAACGAGCTAGTCAAGTAGAGGCAAACTAGCGACACTCTGTTTGTCTATGTATTCACACATGTACTAAGTTTCCGGTTAATACAATTCTAGCATGAATAATAAACATTTATCATGATAAGGAAATATAAATAACAACTTTATTATTGCCTCTAGGGCATATTTCCTTCAGTTACATGGGGCGCGCTTTTTCACCAAGATCGACCACCGGTCGGGCTACCACCAGGTGCGGATGCACCCGGATGATGTCGCCAAGGCGACGTTTCAGACTCATCATGGCCACTTTGAGTTCTTGGTGATGCCTTTTTTCCTCTCTAACGCCCCAGCGACCTTCCAGGCTCTGATGAAAGACGTCCGCCGCCCCTACTTGCGTCGGTTTGTGCTCGTTTTCTTTGATGACATTCTTATCTACAATGCCTCGTGGGCGGAGCACCTTCAGCACGTTGCCATCGTCTTCAACAAGCTTCGAGCGCACCATCTTCATTTTAAGCGCTCGAAGTGCTCGTTTGGGACGCCTTCAGTCGCCTACCTTGGCCACGTCATCTCGGCCGAAGGGGTTGCTATGGACGCCGACAAGGTGGCGGCCGTCGCGGCCTGGCCGACGCCGCACTCACCGCGGGCTCTTCGCAGCTTCCTGGGCCTCACAGGGGTACTACCGGAAATTTATCCAGGAGTTCGGCCTCGTCGCGTCCCCGCGCACGCGCTTGCTGCGTCGCGATGCCTTTGCCTGGGATGTGGAGGCAACAGCGGCATTCGAGGCTCTTAAGGGGGCCCTCACGACGGGTCCCGTTCTTCAGATGCCTGACTTCGACTGACCGTTCGTCGTGGACTGCGACGCCTCCGATGTGGGGTTCGGCGCCGTTCTTCATCAGGGCGATGGACCTCTCGCGTTCTTCGGCAGGCCCTTCGCCGCGTGCCATCTTAAGCTCGCGGCTTATGAGCGGGTGCTCGTTGGCTTGGTGCAGGTGGTGAGCCATTGGCGGCCCTATCTTTCGGGATGGTCATTCCGAATTCGCACGGATCACTACAGCCTCAAGTTCTTATTGGACGAGAGGATGTCTACCGTGCTGCAGCATCAGTGGGTCAGCAAGCTCTTCGGCTTCGACTTCACCGTCGAGTATCGTCCGGGCCGCCTTAACACCGTGGCCAACGCCCTGTCTCGCTGTGACGCCGACAACGACGCAACCGTCGGCGACTCCGATGGGGCGACGCTCTGCATCCGCTCGGGGCACTCTTTCGCCCTCTTTGCCGACATCCGTCGGGCCACTGCGGCCGCGCCGGACGCTCAGCTCCTTCGGTAGCGACTTGCTGTTGGCGACCTGGAGGAGCCGTGGCGCCTAGCGGATGGCTTGCTCCTGCATGGGCTTCGTATCTTCATGCCGGACCACGACGACCTCCGTCACCAGGTTCTGCTACTGGCACACTCGGCCGGCCACGAGGGTGTGCAGAAAACCCTCCATCGTCTCTGCGCCGACTTCTACATCCCCGGTGATCGGGCCCTGGTCCAGGACTGGGTGTGGTCTTGTGTGACGTGCCAGCGCAACAAGACGGAGACACTACGGCCGGCTGGTCTGCTACAACCCTTGGATTTGCCCTCTCAGGTCTAGGCTGATATCTCCATGGACTTCATCGAGGGCCTTCCCAAGGTGGGCGGCAAGTCCGTCATCCTCACGGTGGTCAGCCGCTTCTCCAAGTATGCCCACTTCATCGCGCTCGGCCATCCCTACACTGTCGCGTCCGTGGCACGTGCCTTCTTCGACGGCATCGTCCGCCTCCACGGGTTTCCCTCTTCGATCGTCAGCGATCGGGACCCGGTGTTCACGGGGAATGTCTGGCGTGATCTCTTCTGAATGGCGGGCGTGAAGCTCCGCCTAAGCATGGCCTTCCACCCTCAGACGGACGGCCAATCCGAGGTGGTCAACAAGGTGATTGCCATCTATTTGCATTGTGCCATAGGTGATCGTCCTCGCACTTGGGTGGATTAGCTCGCATGGGCGGAGTACTGCTACAACACCTCCTATCACTCCACCTCGTGCGCCATGCCATTCGAGGTGGTGTACGGCCGACCGCCCCCGCCTATCCTGCCGGTTGACTCGGCGATGGCTCAGACGGAGGCGGCGGGCGATCTTCTTCGCAGCCGTGACGAGATGCTTGCGTAGGTACGGCAACGCCTCATTCAGGCCCAGCAGCTGGCCAAGCACTACGACGACGGCCACCATCGCGAGGCGGAGCTCGCGGTGTGCGATTGGGTGTGGCTGCGTCTTCTTCACCGCTCTACGCAGTCCCTGGACCCGCGCGTGAACCGCAAGCTGGGCCCTCGCTACGCCGGGCCATTTTCCGTATTGGAGCGCATCGGGAAGGTGGCCTACCGCCTTCAGCTTCCAGCCGGTGCTCGCATCCACGACGTCTTCCATGTGGGGTTGCTGAAGCGTTTCCATGGGGAGCCACCGGCGGCCACACCCGCGCTTCCTCCGACCTCCGACGGGCGCCTCCTTCCGAGACCAGTGAAGGTGTTGCAGGCCCAGCTACGTCGCGGGGTGTGGTACTTGTTGATCCAGTGGGATGGCCTTCCGGAGGAGGAGGCCACTTGGGAGCAGTGCGATGAGTTCTGCCAACACTAGCCCGACTTCCAGTTCTAGGACGAGCTGTTTGCGCAGGCGGAAAGAGATGTTATGACCGGGGTAACTTATACCCAGAGGAGGCCCACTGGGCAGGTTTAGTTAGGGGCTTAGCCCACAAGTTATCTTATTTTTGTTAACATCGTGGTTATATAAACAGTTGTAAGACTCTTTTGAAAATTAAGCAATATATAAGACTATTTCTATTGCCCGACTCCCAGAGGAGCCGGAACCCTAACCTAGCCGCCGCCTCTTGCATCGCCGCCGCCTCTTCCTCCGCGCGAGATGGCTCCAGCACGCTGGCCGCCGCGGTCCAAGCCTCGCCCGCCTCCCTCCTTCCCTTACAATCTCCGGCCTAGACCCGGTAGAGCCCTAGCTCCTACCAGTTATGCATATGAAAATTATGTAACATGTACCCAAAAAAGGATCCTTCAGCAGTTAAGAACAACAAAGTAGAATAAATTTGCTATGTATATCGGGTTAATCAAATAAAACAATAGGACATTTTCCGTTAAAAAGCGGTATGATTTAGCAATAGGAACAAACTCTGTCAGCCTAACTGAATACAGAGCACACTTGTTATCGTTGCAACTAAATTAACTCAACAGTAGAGAACATACAAATACAAAAAAGGTGAAGAAAGAATGAACAACAACAACAACAACAACAACAACAACAACAACAACAACAACAACAACAACAACAACAAAGTCTTTAGTCCCAAACAAGTTTGAATAGGCTAGAAGAAAGAATGAATAAATTTTATAAAATTTTCTTGAATCTACACTACCAAGGAAGCCTCAAGAATTAGCCAAAAAAATCTGAAGTAAAGTGGAATTAGAATAAATCTGAAGTTCGGCCTTAGCTCTCTGTTTTTCGATCCTTCCCATGTGCACATGTGCATGTACAATAATTTTTTTTGCTAAACATTCTTAACAATTTTAATGTTCACACCGGGGGCATATTGTTCCGGGAGCCAAGCTGCCATCTCCGTCCATCCCCGACGACTAGTGCTTTCATAGTTCACAGCTATTTGTCCTGTACCGCCTCCTTATTTGACTGATGCTACTTTCCTGTTGATTTTTCATATAGTGCAGATGTGCCATTGCATTGACGGTGACCCTGCATAATTTGGTGATTTACAGGGTCATTTTCCTTTCAAGAATTAGATAATTCAAGACTGTCAACATCTTTGGGCCCAATACTCCCGTAAGTTGCAGACCCTTAAGAGAAACACTGGCCTAAAGACTTCTGTCTTGTCCAGTTGTCATATAGCTTAACATCTACAACTATATTATATACTGAATTAATGTATCACTTTATTCATTGTGCTGCTGTGCATTGCAAGGTCAGTGATGAATTTGTAATTTCATTTCCTTCCCACTGAAGTTAGACCCTCTTTGGATCAGGTGAATCCGCAAGTCATTCTTACTACTTTTCATTTCCTCGTTGGATTGTGTTCAGGTGGTTATTATGAGAGTGGACTTGGAATTCCGTTTCGAAAAAAAAAGAGTGGACTTGGAAGTCGTTGCTGCTGGTGTTTTGATGTAGCATTCTTTGTCCGATAGGTATGTTCTGAGAGTGGACTTGGAAGTCGGTCCTCGAGTGTGTCGCGTCGTCATTTACTCAGTCTCACTATTTGCCCAGTCGGTAGCCTGCAAGCTAGGCCCCACCCAGTAATTAATCTTATGTCTTGACTAGTTAGCTCTCACAAGAAAAAAAAAAGAAAACGAATCTGCTGACCACGTGGATGTGTATAAATTCAGTGGATGGTTTGTTCACCGAAAGTACCTTTCTACACCCAGGAGCATTTGGTGTGAACAGTGAAGTCAAAAAAATCAAAAAAAATCTGAAATTTTTTTGTGACATGCTTTCACAAATGTTTGTTGTGCATGCAAAATTTCATCACGAAATCATATTGGTGGAAGTTGTGCCAAAAAAACAAAATCAGAGCTCAAAAATGCTTTTGTAAGTAACATTTTCAGAGCATCAATTTTGTTTATTTTATCACGTCTTCTACCAATGTGATTTTGCGATGAAATTTTGCATGCACAACAAACATTTGTGAAAATATGCTACAAAAAAAATTCAGAATGTTTTGAATTTTTTTTATGTTACTATTCATACCAGGAGCATTTGCTCTTGAGTGTAGAAACTCTACGTCCGTTTCTTCACTTCTTTTAATCGTTTGAGAACTAGCTCTAGATAGCTTGGAGATGCATAACATGTTGATCACAACAAGACGCTCGCTTCTACTCTCAACTCTATGCACACAGACCGTATCATGCTGATCAGCAGGAACTAGCTATAACTTATTCCAAATAATCCCTCCGTCCTATATGGGGCGGATATGAAGACCCCCGGCGTGTCCGCCACGTAGGACTAATGATGTGGTCTCACGCGGAATCGCCCGGGAACCCGGTGGTCCGACAGACGCCTCCTCTGTCACCGTGGTGTGAACGTCGCTCCAACTTGCCTCCCGAGACCAAATCCGGTTATTTAAATCGGCGGTGTCCCCAACCCTAACCCATCCACCTCCTTCCTCTCTGCGCCGCAACCCGGGCCCATCCGCCTCCTCTGCCCCGCTCTCCCACGCTCTCCGGCATCGCCATTGTCCAGCAGAAGATCACCACCTACGCTATGCTCATGCCGGAGCGCCGGAGGAAGATCACGGAGGAGATCCAGGCTAGGCATGCCGCCTGCATCGCTGCTGGGCTTCCTCCAGACTCACCAGAGCAGGTGGTGGAGGAGGAGTAATAGCAGCCGGGGAAGGAGGAGGGAGAGCAGCTGTGAGAGCCGATGAAGGTGGCGGATCCGGTGGAGGACGAAGCAGAGCAGCCTGCTCTAGGGTTCAACATGGAGAAGGAGAGGCGGAGTTCGCCATCACCCAAGCCGCAGAGATGGCAAAGCAGCAGACCATCCTGGAGTCCATCCAGGATGAGGCCTATGTTGAGACCAACCGGCAGTTCCTCTCACAGGAGCAGGCAGAGACCGACACGCTCTTCGCCAAACTTGACACGAAGATAGAGGAGAAGGCCGGAGCGCAGCGACCGGAGGCGCCTAGGTGCAGCTGCGGCCCATGTACCCGGAGCCGGGTACGGAGATAGTCGATATCTCCGACGAGGAGTAGCTATGTGATCTATGTAGTATGTAAGTTTTTTTTTCCTTTGCATGCTTTTGTATGGATTTAAAAATCTAGTATAGGGTGTCCAGATGTAGTTATGCTAATTTGAGGATTGATCGGTCACTGCCCGTGGACGCGTCAGCGGGTGTTTGAGGGGTCATATAGTTTTTTCAAGAATACACCAATGGTGTACCATATTTTTGTAGAAGGAAGAAAAGTGATTTTAAAGAGGCTAGTAATAGATGCGAACATCCATGCAAGCGAACTCCAACACACTAGGCTACTCTCTGGTAAAACGCTGAAGACCTCCGACTCCAAACCCGGCCAGTTGCAAGTATTTCACTTCCCGGGAGATTTGAATCCATAGATGCCAAGGGAGCTTGAACTACTCTGGTCTGTTCTTTGTCCGATAGATATGTTCTCAGAGTAGACTTGGAAGTCGGTCCTCGAGTTTGTCGTTGCGTCATTTACCCTGTCGACAGCCTGCAAGCTAGGCCTTACCCAGTTCCATAATTATGTAGATTTTTTTAAAAAAGTCATACCTTGTAAATTTTGACAAGTTTATAAAAAAATTATTTATATATACAATATCAAATATATAAAATATGAAATTACATGTTATGTTGAATATAATGAAATATATTTGGCATCCTAGATGTAAATGTTCTTTCTTTACAAACTTGGTTAAAGTTTGTGAGGTTTTACTTCATAAAAAATCTATATGCACTATATTATGGAACGGAGAGAGTGCTGGTTAGCTCTTAGAAAGAAGAAACAGAATCTGACTACGATATGAGTCATTTCCGAGCGAATGCATCAACTGTCATTCGATCATCTAGCACGAATAGTGGTGCAAACCATGATGCAACGTCAGGGTTCATAGGACGAAGGGGCGCGAAGGGTGGGGATTGAACCCATATAACCTCCTTGAGGAGTGTGGCAGGCATTTAAACACTAGAAACGAAGCTGTTTTTGTTTAACATTGCAGTAAATTTGCTATATATAGTTCGAAGGTTATTTTGAAATTCATTTTTTTTGGGAAAGGATCCCAAAAAACCTGATTTATTTTCTCATTTTCTGAAAGAACATAAATCCCTATTATTAGAGGGGATTTTCTTTTTCTAAACTTGCCATGATAGTTTGAAGGTTATGGTGGATTTAACCCATAACCTCCTTAAGGAGTCTCGCTCCATAGTTTTTTTTAGAACGAAGACTAAAAAAGAGCCCGACTCTGAATTAACAAAGCCATCAACCGATTAGGATTACAAATTCGAAATCAACACAAGAAAGCATAAAAACCACAAGATACATAGGCGCTAGAAAGCAGCTCACAAGCCTCACACACACCAAGCTAAATAGGATCAAACATGAAGACACGCAGCTCGAAGACGTGTAGGTCCTCAGTCGCAAACAGGTCGCCAGGGAAGTAGGAGAATGCCAACATAGGAGCAACACTTCCGAGAGCGAAGAAGGGCACATCATCGCCAATCACAAGCGGCCCCGATATGCCATGTCCTCCCAGCTCCAATGTCAAAGAAGGCCCCTGCCTCCTCGCCTGGCTTGAAGGCGCCACACCGTTGACAATGGAGCAGTTCACCCTAGAACCTGGGAGAAAGAACACCAGCGGGCTGCATCTGGAAAGAAAACTGAGCTCACCCAACTAGCCACAGAATGCTCACCTAGAGCAGCGCACCACCAAATCCCACAAACTGCACACATATGAGAAAGAGATGTCAAAACAGACGAAGAAGAGCAGTAGCATAGTGTTCCTGAAGGCATTGAGAACCGAAGGCCTTGATCGAAAATGGAGCTTAAGCTCTCACGGCACGCTGAGATGAGCCACCGGAGGGGAACCCGATCCCCTCCCGCCCTGGATTAGGCAAGGGACACCTCCTCTGCCCGAAGAGCTCCTGAATGCAAGGTGTCACCGAGGATCTCGCCGCAGACTTAAAAGACCATCTGCCACCGCCGCTGCACACCCGCCACATCGCTGAGAAGCCCAATGCCCATCTAGCTCCCAAAAGCAGCGCCTTCAGGAAGGACGCGAAGCCAAGGGTGCCGCGGCCGCCCAACTGAGTTGTGGTTTTCACCCCGGAGACTAGAGGGAAGGGGGACGGAGGATCTGACCTGAACGGCGCCTTCAAGGAGGGGAGCAGCGCCCTCGACCGTCAGCGCCGCCAAGACCGGTGGGGCCGACCTAGAATTTCTCCTGGCCTTCGAGTCCCCGCCTCCAACACCCCAACGACGCGAGATCCGGCGGCCCGCAACGAAGCCGCAACTGTTGTTACACCAAGGCTCTCGTTCGGTAGGGGTGAAGCTCCCCTAGGAATAGGGGAGGCAGGGGCGGCCAGATCTGGCACCTCCGACCGCCATATTTGTCGTTGCACCAAGGCTCTTGTCCTCTGGTTCACCCGCCTTCCGCACGGCCAGGATCGCCGGCCCACGCCCGCGCCACCGCCTGCCGCAGAACAAGTGACACCACTCCGACCAGGGCCACCGCCCCGAAGAACGCGCCACCCCGCAACAGAGGCAAGGCAGCCAGGGCCCCGTCGCCATCTTCCTTGGCGGCACCCCAGGCTTGCCTGGCGACGACCTCAGGCGGCGGCGAGAGAGGAAGGGAGGGAAAAGGGGAAGGCGGCGGAGCTAGGGTTTGGAACCCCAGGGGCGACGCGAGGGGAAGGGAGGGGGAGGAGGAGTCGTCGAACTGATCTTGCACCACTAGTAAACAAATGAGCGTGGATGCGCGCAGCTGGCTTTGATTGACCGGCTGACTTGTCGCTACCCTGCCGCTCACGCAGGCGTTTTCACTGACAGCTGCCTCACCGCCGGAGAGGTACATGTGTGTACTATAAATAGGCTCGCCGTTTGCCCGTCCGCCGAGCAATAATAAAACAGCCAACACTTTGCCTCTGGCACGAGGAGAAAGCTCAATCGAGCTCGGGAGATTGATCTGGCGACATGTCGAGGTGGGGAAGTGGCTTGCTCCCAGCCCTGTTGCTCGCGGCCATGCTGCTATGTGCGTGGCCGCTGGTGGTGGTCGGAGAAGACGCACCTCAAGCTTACGCATACCCAGCACCTAGGCCATGTAAGTACAGAAAATAAGTACTCCTTTCTCCTCTTCGGTAAGTCCACTCTTCCTTCCAAAAGTCGATTTGGAGGACGTTAAAAAGGGAATTCCAAAATATTACGAAATTTTTACGCCAAGATTTTTTCTCCTTCTGAAATCTTGTGTTCATGCTTAGCCGTTGATATTATCACATTAATTTATAAATTTGATTTCAAAATTGATTAGCGACATGTCATCACTGACGTGTTCATCTGGACGAGGCCTTCAAAACATGATCCATGTTAATATGTTTCGATGAATTTTACTCGTCGCCACTAATTTCACACAATCCTTTTACTAATCATGGTTCCGCGTGTTTATATCATATGACAGACATATAAATAAACAAATTCTCTCAAGAACATAAATAGAAAATACAAAAAACACTGCATGCTTCTACAGTTATAGAAGGTACACAACATGTCTCATTCACATTGTTTCTGTTCAAATTTTGGTTTTCGATCCATGTGCAGGCAATCCAGGGAGCAGAGGACCTTGCTCTAGACCATGCCAGCCTACGCATCCTTGTACTGTTCCTCCGTGTCCTCGTCCGCGACCTTGTCCGCCTGGCTCGACTTGAACAGTTCGTCCAATTTCGTACAACCGGTAGAATAGTAGGTCCGGCCAGATCCAGTTAATTATGTACTCCTTCCGTCCGGATTATTTGTCGCAGAAATGGATAAAAATGAAAGTATGTAGAACTAAAATACATCTAGATACATCTATTCCTTCGATAAGTATTTCCGGACAAAGAGGTGCGTATTATATAAGAAAACAGCATAGAAAATATATAGAAATATGATGTGAGATTTTTAATCGTGTTAAACCAAACGTTTTTCATGGCAATTATAAGTTATCATGATGATAGTAATTTTTTTTGGCAAGCATGTCAAATTCTGACAAAAAACTGAACACGCCAAGGATTTGCTATGCTTGCTAAAGAAATTTGGCATCATCGCGACAACTATAATTGCCATGAAAAATCTTTGATTTGCGACGGTAAAAAATCTGACATTCAATTAGTAGCGAAGTCCAAAAGTACAAAATTGCAGCATCTTAATTTCAATAATGAACTTGGAGTGCATATGTATAGCATGACATGTCTTCATGGAATATTAGTTCATAGTCTGTCGCCACCATCTATGAGACGATGACTTTGTATGAATGTGTATCAGATTTAAATCAAGTATCTGTTGTCTCTATTTTTATCTGGGTATTTGGCGAGACAATAAGAGGGTTACTGAATTGTTTATCTTTTGGACGAAACGTGCTTTTGAGTTCACTGATCGCTGCCAATGGCATTTTCCGTGAAGAACAAACGCTCCCGATGCTACATGGGCCCGCCGAAGCTTGAATATTAGCTTGCCAAAAGCAAAAGCACGTAAGGTAGCATTCACGAAATCCAGTCTCAATGACAAACCAGGGCCTGCACGACGATATTCAACACAAAGCTTCAATGATATTATGCTTATAGTGGACTAAACGGTACAACTTTTCAATCAACAGCATAAAAAACTATGGAAGGAGCACTTGATACTTTTTCCTCAGGAAGAACCACTCAATATTTACATGCCCTAGTCATCTACAGTAGTAGTCTGCGGCACAGCGACAGGCTCAAACACTACCAGTTTGGTCTAACAAAGTACACAACGCACAACGCATCCCAGTTTCTTGGGTACCTCCATCCCTCCTCATGCGCCATCTGAGCCTACAATATATCAAGCCACAAACTTCTGCGCAACCTCTATGAACGGTAGAGATTGTGCACAGGAAGTTTCCTCGTTACATTGGCAGAAGTTTCATGTCCAAGCCCTACCCCTTTAGGTGAGGGTGGACTTGCAGCATCAGAAGTCCAAAGGCGGTGTTTCCTGGTACATCGGCAGAATATGTCAGTGTGAATGTGTACCAGATTGTGAATATTACATTCAGTCTAATCACATCAAAAATATGACCAAATTAATTCAGCAATACAAGGAAATATAAAATACAATTACACGAGCAATAATCTCACTCAGTAACAGCTTAATTTAAAATACATGTCTGCGATATGAGGAAAATAAGTTAAAAAAGGGATGAGACTACTTCCCAACAATTTTAAACATCAACACAGTTCGGACATTATCCAGGAGTAACAGCGAAGACCTTACCTTGTGCAACAGGTCATGAGCAATGAAGTCCCAAGGAAGAGATACTGACATCAAACAGCACTTGAGAGGAAGAAGTTTATCATCCGATCGTTTGTTGGCAGATGCAGCCTCGAAGGCCTGCTCTGCTAACTTTGATGCAGCAGAAGCCGCCTTACGAACAAGAACCCGGAAGTTATCTCCTGCATCTTTCTTTGACCTCTCACGGCTCTGATCTAATTCAGAAAGAAAAATCCATTTCAGTGTGACAAGTCAACAACTTGCAGTAGAGCTACAGCAAAACCAAAAGTGCATGGGCATATTTGAGGGTTGTGTATAAAGTTTGTTATTGGTCACAACGAAGGAAATTGTAAACTAGATTGCACCAATAAGTGATACGGCTTGCAGAGAACAGACAGATCATAGAAAACCTGCAATCCCAGAAACAGCAACTTCAACTTCCCCACGTCCTTCAGGGCCCCTCATGAAAAGTTTATCGAGTTTCGTATTGTCCTGCCCAAGTGAGAGGAAGCTCCCGAATTTGGATCTGCCAGCTGATAACATTAGGAGAAGTATACGTTAGAAAATAATAAAATCCATTAAAATCTCAAACAGGACATCACCTATCTAGGTTGAGCAAAGTGTCAGCTAGTTAGAAGTAGTATTACTAAAGACTGAATCATGCTTAGTTGCAGAGAACAAAATACTTGCAGAAAACAATACTTGATAATAGCACCACAAATGCAATAGTTTCCCAGTAAATAAACTAAATGTACGAAAGACTAACCATCATAAGCTTCACGGACATTTTGATAGCTGACATAACCCGAGAAGAGAGTTCTCTGCAATTGAAATCACAGTAAGCTCCACGTAACCAAATCAGTGTGAAATCCAGGATTCCTTTTGAGAAGGATGAGGAGTGCACCGGTATGTTTGATGTTAAGTGTAAATGGTTTTTGGAGAGTTAGATCACAGAGTAATATGGATTTCTTCCTAAAGGGCAAGGTGTTACTGGCAAGTAATGCAGGCATGCAGAGAGCAGTTTAAGTATAGATCAATAAAACAAAAAAGAATAGGGAGCAGAGAGAGATGTTTGCAGTACTTATAAGCGGCTCTTGGCCTTACTGTGTGCGGGATCCCACTGAAGCTGCAGGTTAGAACAAAACAGAGGAGAGAAGAGAGAAGGGTTGGCTGGGAAAGCTGCTTCACACGGCAGAGCACAGACAACAGTTGTACAGTTCAGGGATGGATTTAGTAAAATAGTTGGAACTATTAGAGAAGATCTCTGGTCGCCCCCCTGAACAATACACACCACCGTAGTTCAGGGGGTAGTTTGGACTCCTCTACCAATATTAGCTTATGTAATGAATCTAAAAAAGGTTACAAAGAAACCTTCATTTAGGAAGAGAGTGAACCTTTGGTGGGTTCTCTCCAATGCTCCCAGAGTTGATCGCAGATTGTATATTTGAACTGACATTGCTTGATCCGGTTTCTTCAGGAAATGCCGCCCCATCATGTGCATTGAGAATCACACAATAGCAGTGTTCTGGGTCTGACAAAACCTGCTCAAATTTACAAGATCACTTTACTCTTTATGGTGAACTTAGAAAGTATATGGTCAAAGCCATCTAAAGGAAAACCAAGGAATATCAGTGATAAAACCCTAGGCATCTACAACATTTGCAAAGTATTGCCAGAACACGATGTTATGTATTTTTTTGGCAGAAGTAAGTCAGAACTCACCACAGCATCAAAAGGATCATCGAAGTCATCAACTGAGAAATAAATGTTGGGATATGCAGGTACTGTTTCTACAGCCTATTAAAGAGACATGAGTTACGACAGATTATTTATATTGAAAGGCTGTTTCTCTGAAAAGATGATACCACAAAAAAAATTACCTTTCTTTGATCAAGGCGGAAATTTACACGGCTAGGGGATGCATATACAGTTTTCGAAACCTTATAAATTGGAGGCAACCGCTTGCTTTTGTCTGCACGATTGCGAAGATTGCTGATACTGTGGAAGTAGATTATAAGAAGCACATAACCAGCCATTAAATATTACTGAGGGCAGTTATGAAAAGAAAGTTTTGTTGTGCATGACAATTGATACTACTGGCACTCTTAAGATATGTGAGTCCTTTAACATTCCAGCGCAAACTCATGGTGAAAGATAAATTTGTGGTCACAAATTGTTCAGTCAGCTAATGAAAAAAGTGTGATTGTACCACCAACCCAGACCCGTTTCTCAACATTTAGTTGAAACAGAGAATGCTGTTTCAACACGGAATTAGATGACATGACAATCATTATTTGCCAACCGTCTCAGATTTTGATAAAGGGTGAAAAACTATGAACCAAATCTGGGGAGTTCTTTAACTGACTATAGCTAACAGGCCAAAAGTGCTGTATTATATTAATAGAAGATTTACTTCATGTAGCACCCCGTTGCATTGGCGATCTGCCAAGACATGATGAAGATACCACGCACGAAGGCTTGGAGAAGAAGAGGAATAATAGAGCATAGAAGGATAATTGGTAGATTTCTCTATATTTGTGCAGCTTAACCATTCTCTGGGTACAGATAGGCTCATATACCCTACAGCTCAATACATGGCCACATCCACGCTGAACACACACACGCACTCTGCGCCACCATTATTACGGCTCTTCTATAACGTGGCGCCTCCTGAATATATGTCTCTACTCCGGTGTCTCGCACACCAGCTGTGACACCTCAATAGATCACCAGAAAAGGTTTTTAGTTGTTCTTATGCATACTTATAGCTAATTAATTGTTCAGAGCATATAAAGTTTGTAAGATCTTAGCAAAAGTGCCACAGAAACATACCTGCACAATGCCACCGTGACAGTATATGACGTGTGAGCGACTAAATTCAAATAGAAGGAACGTTCCCAATCAACCTCGGTTGAATTAGCATTGATGAGCTTTTCAAGCTGGTAATTGCCAAAAAAGGAGCATATTTAGCCCATCAACAGAAAGTATTTGTTCTTATCATGGGTTCTCAACTAACACCATGTTAACCAGATAAGACATAAAGAACAGTGATATGGATTTCCCCATTGCCACTAGTCTTAAAAATTACACCTCACAAACATGAAAATCACTGTATTCAGTGTTCATCTGTTCATGCATACTCCCTCTGTAAAGAAATATAAGATCGTTTAGATCACTATATGATCTAATATAGTGATCTAAACGATCTTATATTGCTTTACAGAGGGAGTACAAAGCTATAAATGGTATGGGTTAGAACATTGTCGTCAAGCAACTCGCAATTTTTTTCCAGTACTGTATGTTCATTACAGTTATACATATGAAAATTATGTAACATGTGCCCAAAAAAGGATCCTTCAGCAGCTAAGAACAACAAATTAGAATAAATTTGCTATGTGTATAGGGTTAATCAAATAAAACAATAGGAACATTTTCCCTTAAAAAGCAGTATGATTTAACAATAGGAACAAACTCTCTTAGCCTAACTGAATACAGAGCACACTTGTTATGGTTGCAACTGAATTATCTCAACAGTAGAGAACATATAAATACAAAAAAAGTGAAGAAAGAATGAATAAATTTTATAAAATTTTCCTGAATCTACACTACCAAGGAAGCCTCAAGAATTAGCCAAAAAAAATGTGAAGTAAAGTAGATTTAGTGTGGCTTCAATTACCGTAGGAGCCCATCTCCGCACGAAAAAGGGAGGCAGATCTTCCATCTTCTGCATCTACAGCCAGCAGCAACAAACGGTGAGATGCATATTGCACAGGGCAACAACGTATCATGCTATAACATAAGGGGATAATCATCAGGCCTATAGAAGGTACCATGCTATTGACAAAGAAGACGAGGTCGTCCTCCTCCCTGCTCCTCGAGACCCTACCACGCACGAAGAAGAGATCAAGCATCTCATGCCAGAATTTATCATCCATCTCGACGTCGGCCGGATCGTCCTCGGCCTCGACGACGGTCCACCCGATCAGATGCGAGTGTTTCTTCACCATGCTAAGCAATTCGGCCCTGGAAACAGAAACGTGCACAAAACAGTAGTTGCGTAAGCATCCGAGGCATATATAGGTAGATAATATATCTATAGTGTGAAACGCAAGTGTGTCCCTGTTATAGACATGTATAATTTTACCAAGGCGATGCCCGAGAACCGGATCATCCAGTTGCACTGCATCAGCAGTAACCATGTTCGAGGAGACGACTACCAAAGCAGTGCAGGCAATCAGCATAGCTAGGCTGAGGCTAAATTGGAAACCGTAACTCTTAATTTGTCAACTCTGGCCAGTCGTGGGCGGTTGCGCCGATCGGAATTTTGGCTTCTACTATGATCGAATTGTGCATGCTGAAGCTACGAACTGGAAAGGGGAGAACAGAGGGAGAGATGGGGAGAGGGCGCATACCTCGAGGGCGACGCCTGGCCGTCGCCGCCGGTTAGGTCAGTGGGCGATCTCTCGACGGGGACCTCCCCGGACGGCGAGGAGGTGGAAGGCGGCGCCGCCATCGCGCGGCACGGCAACTGGGAAGAAGGGGATCAGGAGGGGACGCGCGTGGGAAGCAACCGCCAGTTCCTCCGCGGGGTATCGGGGTCCCCGGCCGTGAGAACCACGCACGCGGCTTGGGAAGCGGGAGAAGGACTCGATGCCCGGCAGCGGAGGAGACTCGACTGGGGGAAGGGGAGCGGAGCGGAGCAGGGGAGGAAGACGGGCGAGCGGATCTCCGGCGCCGGTCGCCAACACGTGGCCCGCCAGCCGCGAAGACGTGGCGCGTCGCACCTGCCAGCGCACGCCGCAGCGAACCCGACCCACAGCGAACCCGTCCAGAACCGGCACACCGCACCGCACGCCAGCTCACCAGCCCAGCCTTTCCTCTAATCCTCTCCCCTAAATAATCCCGCCGTACCGCTCTGCCATGGCCGCCGCCACACTCCGCTCCGCCCTCCTCTCCTCCTCCTGCGCCCTCCGCCGCCTCTCCTCCGCCGCGCCGCGCGCCCCCCGCCTCGCCCAGCCCAAGGTCTCCGCGATTCCCCGCTCACTCGATCGTCGCGCGCTCTCGCGGGTTCCGTTCGCACTTCCGCTCACGGTTTCTGATCGGGGTTCTGCAGGGGTTCGCCGGGGCTCGCCGGTCCTACCCGGCCGCGTTCGCCGCCATGTCGACGTCGTCGGGGGCCAAGGAGGCGCCGGCCAACAACCCGGGCCTGCAGGCCGAGGCCGACCCGGCCACCAAGGGCTACATCATGCAGCAGACTGTAAGCCACTCCCTCCCCTTTGCTTCGCACTACTACGTTCAGCCGCGGATTCAGCCAGTATACGTGTGCTACTGGATTCAGTTTCGCGATTCTGCGGGTTTGATTTGTGGAGCGGAAGTCGCTATGTGGCCGGATTTGGCCGAGGCAATCTGTCGAACACTGGTCCGTAGGTGCTTGTAATAATGTCAGGCTGTAAAATTGGGAGGAAACAACACTTACCGAGGACTAAGTGATGGGTCATGGGTGTTGCTAGTTCCATGTGATGTGATAATTTCGAGCAGGAGCAACATTGTTGGTTTTGCAACTGCAAAGTTAACTTGTCATCCTTCTTTGTTTGGCCCGATATGCTGCTGCCTTTTCCCTGTTGCATATGTTCATTTCAACGCCTGTGGTATGGAGTTACCCTGTCTAATGCTGGAAACTATGTGTTTGGGTGTAGCATAGGCAGCTCATCAAAGGCTTTCATGGGCTTGTATTTTCGATAGGGGTGCTTTGGATCCTCCTCAATAAACTGAGGAATTTTTTTAGTGTTATATTGTACTAGGCCATGAAACTTCATTTCCTCTGCAATTGGTCGAACAGTTGGTGGAGCAGCTTGTTGCTAGCAGCATTTCAGGTTGTCCCAATCGGTTGCTATTACCATAATGAATTTTTTCTCTCTTCTTTTTTTTTTGCTTACAGATGTTCCGCGTGAAGGACCCAAAAGTGAGCCTTGACTTCTACTCCCGTGTGATGGGCATGTCGTGAGTTTTCTTTCTTTTGTCTTCCTTCAGATAATGTGGTCGTGCATGTGAAAAGAACATCCATGGGTCATTGATTTCCTTAGTGAAATCTGTAAATGTTCTATTAAATTTCCGGGTTTTCAAGAAAAGCTATTATCATTGCATATCAAGCCATGCTTTGAATTTTCTCCTATGGCAAGCAAGGATGTAATTGCGTGGAAATATGGTAATTCCGTAATTGGTACCTGGAGCAGCAAGGATCTGAACCAGAAGGGAATAGGCTCTATAATTCAGTTCTACTGCACAACAGAAAGCTCAAGGCCTTAGTTTTGGCCTCTTGCTGGATGTGCTTCAAATTGTTATAATTTACCACATGTTTATATTTTAGAAAAAGGCACTGAAGTTATCAATTCTCAAGTATACAAACAGCAGACTACGATTAGCGACTGAGAGGTTCATGGATATGCTAATAAATAGGAATTTGCAGAGTGTCTCAAATGTAGTTGCACTATTAGTGTCCATCAAAAACCATATTGCACTGTCGTGCGACAATAACTGCTTGTTGTTTCTTTTACGTTTTGTTAACAAAACCAGGTTGCTGAAAAGGTTGGATTTTCCTGAGATGAAATTCAGTTTGTATTTTCTTGGTTACGAGGTAAGAGTTGCTTGATTAGGGGAACAATAAATCACTTGACTTGACAGTTTACACGAATCAGCTAACTCCTCTGGTTCTTTACCTTGGCATTGTCGATAGGACTTGTCTGCAGCCCCCGCTGATCCTGTCCAGCGGACTGGATGGACTTTTGGGCAAAAGGCTACGATCGAGCTCACTCAGTATGTTTTGTTATTCTTTAATATTGTCCTTGATTGTTTCTCAGTAGTGCCGATTGCCCACTAATATATTGATAAACTCCTGGTTTCACTGTAGCAACTGGGGCACAGAAAGTGATCCTGAATTCAAAGGGTACCATAATGGGAACTCAGACCCTCGTGGGTTCGGTATGTGCAACAAAGATTCTTGTGTAAAAATGTTACCACTGCTTTTGCTTAATCTCACCATGAATCTCTTAGATGCTGCAACGCTCATATCTTTTTTTATTCAGGCCATATAGGGGTAACTGTGGATGATGTCTACAAGGCATGCGAGCGTTTCGAAAGTCTTGGGGTAGAGTTTGTGAAGAAACCAGATGATGGTAAAACTAGGCTGCCTACTCCTTTTAGATCGTCAATATTATGTGGCGTACTGGTGTTGCATATGGCCTTGATACCGAATTGTTAATTCAATATAAATCATGGCAAACGTTAAGGGAGAAAGCAAGAAACTTAGTTAAAAGGCTTATATCCATTTGTATCATGCCGTGTTAAATTCTTGTTAGGAGTGGAGTAATAGTTGCTACTACTCTCTAGATGCACTTCACATAGCATTATCTGTATTACTCGAATAACAATCTAAACAGAAAAATTCAAGGCATGTGTTTCATATAGTTTACAATCTTGAGGGGCATCCAGGACCTGCTTAGCATCAACATCATCTTTGAAATCTTGAGCGACCTTTCAGGCTCAAGGCCTCCTTGGATCACTCCACTATTGCAACATCTTGTAGATCCACTACTATAGCATCTTGGACATTTCACCCCGGAGAACCACACAATTTGTCCATCTTGTGTCAGGTAAATGGGGTGTTGGCCCCTCCCACTCTGCTTCAAGTCATTGGTTAAGTGGAGTGAAGCATTGACCATCTGTGATTATGACGACGAATCGAACAAAACCTCACTTTACGACATCTAAACTAAGCCATGCTTGGGTTTATATACTCTGATAGGCTATGTTCATCTATGACCAGCCTATCAAAAGAAACAATATTTTGGTATGCTCCAATATCTCAATACTCAATAGTTATATGTGAAAGGAATATATGTATCCACTTCATGATTGAATCTCAACAACAATGGCATTGTGGCAAGTTGCGGACGGGCTAAATGGGGAGGAGAGCATGTAGTATTTATACTTCTAGGATACCTATTAGAGCCATATGTATGGGGCACTCATATTATTGGTGAACCCAACTAATTTTGTCATGCAGAAGTACAACCATATTAGGACAGTCATGTTACTTCTATGCTCAACCAATTGGCACAAGCAAACTACAACATGTTAAAATTACAAATCGATATTCTATACAATCTTCATGTAAAGTAAATGAGAGTATTCTAGTCTCAACCATGTAAAGACGCTTTGAATCACACTAGCACAGTGGCCAGCACATATGTATGTACAACATCTTAATCACGTGTTATTTATTTTTCTCTATAGCTCATATATTCTATATGCTTTTAAGATACATATCGTTTGATGTTACACTTGAGTTGAAACTTTAGTTGATTCAAAAGAATCTATGAATTCTCTAATATAATTATATGGCCAGCCTGCTACTTTGGTTAATCATCTCCAAGTGAATGGTCTATATATGTGATTTCAATTTTCACAAAGTAAATGGTGAAATATTTGTTTGGGAGGGGTGATATATCATTTTTCTGTTGATACCCACTCCTTACACATTGCTTCAATCTAGAGTTATCTCCAAACCGTTGATTGATTTCGAACTTCCATGGAGCTGTTGAGCTTTCCTTCACCTTCCTATTTCAGAAGACAACCAGCTCATTACATGTTCTCACTATTTCATTAATATCGTGTGAAATTGTCATTTGTAATTTTGATAAATTGTTAGCCTCTGGCCTGAATTTACACTTAATTGACGTTTGCATCATCGCTGATGTCCCACATCGGGAAGATGACTTCTGTGATTTGTTTGCCGTACTGCACATTGAGTCTTGAAATGCGGCACTATGCTTTAGCACAAAACAATTGGCCAAATCTTTTTTAGATCTGTGATCTACGTCTCCTGTTTCAACCATCTGTATCATGCTCATGTTAGATCATCGTTAGGAGTTGAGTGAATAGGTGCTGCTAGTCACTAGATGTGCTTCACAAGTTGAAAGACACGCACCGGAATTTCGTCAACTAGTTCAGTTTTGCTCTTGAATTGTTCAAGCTTTTAACCCAATTTATGGGCGTAAGAGTAGAGCTGATGGATAAAATCAGTTACTGATGTTGATTGCATTCTTGTAAACTTGTTTGTTGCTCTTACAGTCGTGGAGAACAATATGGTCAGAGATGTGTTTGTTTCCTTTGTACCTCAATATCCATTAACCGATGCTTAGGGCAGCGATGTAATAAACAGTATTTGGCTGCAGGGAAAATGAAAGGCATCGCATTCATCAAGGATCCTGATGGTTACTGGATTGAAATATTTGACCTGAAGAGAATCGGGGAGGTGACTGCTGCGGCATCATGATGAAATGTTGAAACTCCAATGCCGGTAAAATGGCTTCGCGCCTTCAGAAATGATATGAACTCAGTTATACGGACCATGCTTACATTCTTGCACCGCTAGTTACAGCGTCATGAGCAAAGATATCATGTGACCGATGTTTGAGCATAGATCTGGCGTTGTAACCATTCAGTAATGTAAGCTGCAGGTTGGACATTTCGGCATAAATAAATTAGGGGGCAGACTGTTCGTCTGGCGACTGGAATTTATTAAAAGTTTCAGTCACGTCCACCCCCGTTTCAGACTAAGAGCATCTCTAACAGGCACCCAAAAAGAGCTCCGCACACTAAAAGTTTAGTTTTTTGGTGCCGGGCAGCTCCAGCAGAAGCTGTAGCGCTAAAAGTTTTTGGGCGCGCGCTGAAAAACGCTATTGCACGCAGCATATTTTGGGCGCCGGATTGCGTGCGCTTCATAATTTGCACTGTTTGCTTTTCGGGCGCATGTTTTTGAGCGCCTGCCAAAGCAAAGTTGGTACTGGTACATTAAAAATGCTACAGTGGCGTGCTATAACGTTTATTGGGGCGGAATTTTTGTGCGGCCGTTGGAGATGCTCTAATAGTTGGGCTGATGTCGCCGCGGGCGATGTCATGGCCAGCCGCCGTTGCCAGCTGTTGATCAGTTCCCCGGTGTTCTGCACATGGCACGCGTAGACTGTTGACTGAGAAATAGCAAACGCTATTATACTAATTAGTTCCTCGTCTATTTTTCTGCTCTTTTAACATCCTAAACAAACCCATACCAGAAAAAAAAAAGGGTGGTTTGTCTCGATTTGTAGCTGATGTGCCATTAGTCAATGATTTGTAGCTGATGTGGCATTAGTCAACGATGGTTTTGACCTGTGAGTGAGGCTGCGGGGGTGAGATAGAGTTGCCTGCTCAAGCTCCTAGTACCCCCACCTCTCCCTTCCCCTCTGAGGAGCCCTAGCCAGAAGCATTCGAGCTCCCGTGCTCGAATTCCTACATCACGGTCACCATTGCTGCCGGCTTTCATCACTCAAAATTGAGCCAATTACTGCTCTCCCGTCGCAACTCTACCCACCAGAGAACTCCCCTATCCACTTGAGCGGGCGAGCGCAGGAGGAAGGAGACGGGCCTAGCAGGCGGGCCCCACCTCCTCTAGGCCCCACCCATCAATCTTAGTTGCGCCTGACAAGGGAGACCCACCGCAGGTCAAAACCACAGTTGACCAGTGCCATGTCAGCAGCAAGTGGAGACAAAACCACTCAGGGGTTCTTTCGTCATGTGTGAGTTTATTTAAGGGGTGAAAGGAGCATAAAAATAGACGAAGGGTAATGTGAACCACCAACTTTAATTGGGTAATAAAATGGACATTTTTCTACTAATTGAAACCACCTTTATGAAGGGGTAATGTGAACCAACCTATGGTTTGATGGTTAGAGGGACTGTGGTATCCCAAACCCATCGGGGTTCAAATCCTCGTGCTCGCATTTATTTCTGGATTTATTTAAGGATTTCCGGCGATGCGCATTCAGTGGGAGGAGACGTTCTCGTCGAAGACGAGGTGCCTACGGTGACTTCGTAAATTTTAAGATATATGCCGGTTCAGTCTTTCGGAGGTGCTCATAGGGATAGGGTGTGCGTGTGTGTGTTGGCTGCTAGGTACTGTGGCGGTGCCGGCCCGGCCTGGCGGCGACAGACTGGATTGTGCCAGCGTGGGGGCCTACTGCCGTGGTGATTAAGGTGGTCGTCCTCGTACTCTTCTCGCATCACGGCAACAGACTGCATGACCGGTCCTCCTCGATCTGGCCATCGACGTGTTCCGGGACGGCTGGCGGAGATCTAGCTCATGATATTTAGATTGGTCACTACTAGGAAAAGGGCTATAGATGAAATTGATACTAATGGCGCATCGGAGAAGTGGTGCGCCACTACTATATACTAACGGCGCACCATGTGGTGATGCGCCATTAGTATGGAAGACACTAATGGCGCATCCAGGCAAAGTGCGTCATTATTATTTCTAACTAGTAATGGCGCATCAGCCACAGAGTGCGCCATTAGTTGTTTTGAAAAAAATAAAAAAAATTGTTAGTAATGCCGAGCCCCACCTCCCCTCGCCCCGTCGCCCCCTCCCCTCGCCGCCCCCTTGCCCCACCTCCCCTCGCCCCGTCGACGCCCCACCGTCCCAACCACCCGCCGCCGCCGCCGCCACCCGCCACCGCCCCCTCGCCCCACCGCCCCTCGCCCCGTCGCCCCGTTCCTCCGCGGCGCACCCAGCCGGCCGAGGCCCCCGCCGCCCAGCAGCGCCTCGCTCCCTCCCGCCCGCCCTGGCGCGGCCGGTCCCGCCGCCTGCAGCGACCCCGACGACCGGTCCATAGGCAGGTACCTAGCCACCACCCCTCCCCCCTTCCCTCCCCCTTCCTCCTGCATCCTCTGCCCGTTCAATTTCAGTTTTCCCGATTCTTCTATCGGATGAGTGTTTTTTTATTCTAGAAGAATACGTGTCTGATGAGTGCTTGCTGTAGTAGATTGGCTGGTATTGCGAGAAGGATGTATGCAACGATGGCTGTTCCTTGATGAGTAGTTGCCGCGTGATTTTCCCAGAGCGTGTTCGAGTTCACTTGCATTGCCTGATAGGTGTTTGTGATAATGCTTGTAGGGGGCAAATCTTCACGAACCGTAGTTTGACTTTTTTCAGATGAGCAAATGTACATGTTAGCAGCAGCGAAACATGTTTGCGTCAATTCTAGCTCATTATTCAGTTCAGCCTCTGCTTGCTACTTAATTATGGTGGTAGCTAGTTTAATTTAATGATGTGGCCTGCCTGGAGCGTCATTTTTCTTTCTAATAACAATCTAGAGACAGATAAGGTGCTACCTAGCTAGCTACTTTAATAATAAATCTCTTGGCAAGGTCTTATGCTCTGGAACTTTTTTTACTCATGGATTTGTCCAGCCGAGAAAGAGAGAGTTCGGATCGTGGTTGCTTTTTGATTCATGACTGCTTGTTGATCCAATATTTACTCAAATTAATGTTGTCCAGTATATGTCTGCAATATATGCTAATGGTGGATAATGTTGTCCAGTATGAGCCTCCTCTGCAGCAGAGCTCCGGCTATGTTGGTAGTCACACCGTGGCACTGGTGTGGCTGAGTTTCTGCTACGGCTACAACCCCTCTTGGTGAGCTCCTCCTTTCCTCTCTCTGTTCTCTCTATGATCTAGCCCTAGTTCATGTCTTAGATGCTTTGGTAGTCCTGCTAGTTCTGGCTGTATGTTCCAGATGAGCATCAATTAATTTTGGTGCTCTCTGTGATAGCTATATCTTGATCTAGGGTTGCCAGTTGCTGTGCTCTAGGTCATTTGTGATGGCTCTCTGTGGTGGTCATCTTGTGGTCATCTTGCTCACTGAACTTGCTGCATACATGCTCCTGTGGGTGATGTTGGCTATCTAAGTGTGTGTGTAATTTAACTTGGGTGTTGTTGGCTATCTAAGTGTGTGTGTAATTTAACTTATGCTAGGGTTCTGGGCTGTTAATTTAACTTGGTTGCTCTCTGTATTTGTGGCACTCTAATTGGCTTAGCTATTGGATTTTCTAACTAGTTTTAGTTGCTCAAATGCATAGGTACACCTGTGCATTTGTGGTGGCTTTAACTGGGTAAAATCCAATTGTTCTTGGTCATTTGGACAGTGCAAATGATCTGGTCTTGCACTACTGGCTGTTCTGTTTTTGTTGCTGCTGCTGTTTTTCTGCCTATAAGGGCTGAATTCGTTCTACCATGCTGCTAGACATCACTAATGTTTGATTAAATAAGAATGGGAAACATTCAGATGTTAACTTCTTTTCTTTCTACCATGCTGCTAGCACAAAATGATCAAGTTTACATAATAAGCTTATAGTCTTCTTCTTATTCTTCTTCTTTTTTCAAAATGACATAGGTTAGCTTCATTTTACCTAAGTTGGCTCTAATATGCTAACTTAGAGCTTATATGCTTAGTTTCCTATAGTTAGCTCCAAAATTACTTATGTTAGCACAAAATGATCAAGTTTACATAATAAGCTTATAGTCTTCTTCTTATTCTTCTTCTTTTCCAAAATGACATAGGTTAGCTTCATTTTACCTAAGTTGGCTCTAATATGCTAACTTAGAGCTTATATGCTTAGTTTCCTATAGGTTAGCTCCAAAATTACTTATGTTAGCACAAAATGATCAAGTTTACATAATAAGCTTATAGTCTTCTTCTTATTCTTCTTCTTTTCCAAAATGACATAGGTTAGCTTCATTTTACCTAAGTTGGCTCTAATAAGCTTATAGTCTTCTTCTTAATCTTCTTCTAGTATTCTTCTAGTGTTCTTCTTCTTCTAGTATTCTTCTAGTGTTCTTCTTCTTCTAGTATTCTTCTAGTCTTCTTCTTCTTCTTCTTCTTCTTCTTCTTCTTCTTCTAACTTCTTGTTTATCATTTTGCAGATTTGATTTAATTCACGGAAGCTTTCATGGATGGAGTGCTTCTTTTCCATTTGTGTTTTTATTTTGTATCAATGTGAAACTTTTGTGAATTGATGGATAACGGTGTTGGATGATGAACAATGTGAAACTTTTGTAATATGTAACGATGGAACTATGTGTTGGCTATGTATGTATATATGATGAAACTTATGTGTTGGATATGATTGTTATATGGATACTTGTTGTATATATATGTGTTGGATATCTCATATGTGAAATAGTGACCTGAGATTAAGAAAAAAACAACTTTTTAAAAAAAATTGTTACTAATGGCGCACTTCCATGTGGTGCGCCATTAGTATACCAGATATTAATGGCGCACCTGTGGGATATTAATGGCCCACCTGTGGTGCGCCATTAGTATACCAGATACTAATGGCGCACCTGTGGTGCGCCATTACTAAAATATACTAGTGGCGTGGTACTAGTGGCGCACCAGTAGTGCGCCATTAGTAGGCAAAACTGGTGCGCCACTAGTAGCCCTTTTCCTAGTAGTGGTTAGATTCCGGTCCTGCACACCCATATCAGCCTACGAGATTCTAAGGGCGTGGCACGGAGCTCGATTGGTCGATGACACCTTGGTTCATGTCGGCTTCTCGATTTCCATGATGAAGACAGCGGTGGAGAAGGTCATGGTGGCCGAGATCGGAGGATCGGTTAGATGAACGGAGCCTTGGATGTGATGGAGTCAGCCAGGTGTCAGATAACTCTCAGGAGCAACAGTGATAAGTGGAGGCGGCAACACCGGCAGATTTCATTTTTGGTGGTGCTCCTTGAGTGTCGGATAGTGACTTTTGTTGGGGAACGTAGCAGAAATTCAAAATTTTCCTACGTGTCACCAAGATCAATCTATGGAGAAACCAGCAACGAGGGGAAGGAGAGTGCATCTACCTACCCTTGTAGATCGCTAAGCGGAAGCGTTGAAGAGAACGGGGTTGAAGGAGTCGTACTCGTCGTGATCCAAATCACCGGAGATCCTAGTGCCGAACGGACGGCACCTCCGCGTTCAACACACGTACAGCCCGATGACGTCTCCCATGCCTTGATCCAGCAAAGAGAGAGGGAGAGGTTGAGGAAGAGTCCATCCAGCAGCAGCACAATGGCGTGGTGGTGGTGGAGGAGCGTGGTGATCCAGCAGGGCTTCGCCAAGCACCGCGAGATATAAGGAGAAAGAGAGGTAGGGCTGCGCCAGGGAGAGGTCAAGAACTCGTGTGTGTTGGGTAGCCCAAACCTCGAGTATATATAGGGGAAGGGGAGGGGCTGCGCCCCCACCTAGGCTTCCCTCCCCAGGGGTGGCGGCAGCCCCCAGATCCCATCTGGGTGGCGGCCATAAGGGGGAGAGGGGGAGGCGCACCTGGGGTGGGCCTTAGGGCCCATCTGCCCTAGGGTTTGCCCCCTTCCCTCTTGGAGGCACCTTAGGCCCTTGTGGGGAGGGGGGGCGCACCAGCCCACCTGGGGCTGGTCCCCTCCCACACTTGGCCCATGCAGCCCTCCGGGGCTTGTGGCCCCACTTGGTGGACCCCCCGGACCCTCCCGGTGGTCCCGGTACGTTACCGATAAAACCCGAAACTTTTCCGGTAACCAAAGCAGGACTTCCCATATATAAATCTTTACCTCCGGACCATTCCGGAACTCCTCGTGACGTCCGGGATCTCATCCAGGACTCCGAACAACATTCGGTAACCACGTATATCTATTCCTTATAACCCTAGCGTCATCGAACCTTAAGTGTGTAGACCCTACGGGTTCGGGAACCATGCAGACATGACCGAGACGTTCTCCGGTCAATAACCAACAGCGGGATCTGGATACCCATGTTGGCTCCCACATGCTCCATGATGATCTCATCGGATGAACCACGATGTCAAGGACTTAATCAATCCCGTATACAATTCCCTTTGTCTATCGGTACGATACTTGCCCGAGATTCGATCGTCGGTATCCGATACCTTGTTCAATCTCGTTACCGGCAAGTCTCTTTACTTGTTCCGTAACACATCATCCCATGATCAACTCCTTGATCACATTTGTGCACATTATGATGATGTCCTACCGAGTGGGCCCAGAGATACCTCTCCGTTTACACGGAGTGACAAATCCCAGTCTTGATCCGTGTCAACCCAACAGACACGTTCAGAGATACCCGTAGTATACCTTTATAGTCACCCAGTTACGTTGTGACGTTTGGCACACCCAAAGCACTCCTACGGTATCCGGGAGTTGCACAATCTCATGGTCTAAGGAAATGATACTTGACATTAGAAAAGCTTTAGCATACGAACTACATGATCTTGTGCTAGGCTTAGGATTGGGTCTTGTCCATCACATCATTCTCTTAATGATGTGATCCCGTTATCAACGACATCCAATGTCCATGGTCAGGAAATCGTAACCATCTATTGATCAACGAGCTAGTCAACTAGAGGCTTACTAGGGACATGGTGTTGTCTATGTATCCACACATGTATCTGAGTTTCCTATCAATACAATTCTAGCATGGATAATAAATGATTATCATGAACAAGGAAATATAATAATAATCAATTTATTATTGCCTCTAGGGCATATTTCCAACAGTCTCCCACTTGCACTAGAGTCAATAATCCAGTTCACATCGATATGTGATTAACACTCAAGGTCACATCCCTATGTGACTAACGCCCAAAGAGTTTACTAGAGTCAGTAATCTAGTTCACATTACCATGTGATTAACACTCGATGAGTTCTGGGTTTGATCATGTTATGCTTGTGAGAGATGTTATAGTCAACGGGTCTGAATCTTTCAGATCCGTGTGTGCTTTACAAATCTCTATGTCATCTCCTAGATGCAGCTACCACGTTCTATTTGGAGCTATTCCAAATAACTGTTCTACTATACGAATCCAGTTTACTACTCAGAATAATCTGGATTAGTGTCAAAGTTTGCATCGGCGTAACCCTTTACGACGAACTCTTTTACCACCTCCATAATCGAGAAAAATTCCTTAGTCCACTAGTTACTAAGGATAACTTTGACCGTTGTCCTGTGATCCATTCTTGAATCACTCTTGTACCCCTTGACTGACTCATGGCAAGGCATACTTCAGGTGCGGCACACAGCATAGCATACTGTAGAGAGCCTATGACAAAAACATAGGGGACGACCTTCGTCCTTCCTCTTTCTTCTGCCGTGGTCGAGCTTTAAGTCTTAACTTCATACCTTACAACTCAGGCAAGAACTCCTTCTTTGACTGATCCATCTTGAACACCTTCAAGATCATGTCAAGGTATGTGCTCATTTGAAAGTACCATTAAGCGTTTTGATCTATCCTTATAGATCTTGATGCTCAATGTTCAAGTAGCTTAATCTAGGCTTTCCATTGAAAAACACTTTTCAAATAACTCTGCATGCTTTCCAGAAATTCTACATCATTTCCGATCAACAATATGTTAACAACATATACTCATCAGAAATTCTATAGTGCTCCCACTCACTTCTTTGGAAATACAAGTTTCTCATAAACTTTGTATACACCCAAAACTTTGATCATCTCATCAAAGCATACATTCCAACTCCGAGATGCTTACTCCAGTCCTTAGAAGGATTGCTGGAGCTTTGCATACTTGTTAGCATCTTTCAGGATTGACAAAACCTTCCGGTTGTATCACATACAACCTTTCCTCAAAAATCATCGAGGAAACAATGTTTTGACATCCTATCTGCAAGATTTCATAAATAATGCAGTAATTGCTAATATAATTCCAACAGACTCTTAGCATCGCTACGAGTGAGAAAGTCTCATCGTAGTCAACTCCTTGAACTTGTCGGAAAACATCTTAACGACAAGTCGAGCTTTCTTAATGGTGATACTTGCCATCATTGTCCGTCTTCCTTTTAAAAATCCATCTGTACTCAACAGCCTTACGACCATCGAGCCGTTCCGCCAAAGTCTACACTTTGTTTTCATATATGGATCCTCTCTCGGATTATATGGCCTCGAGCCATTTTGGAATCCAGGCCCACCATCGCTTCTCCATAGCTCGTAGGTTCATTGTTGTCTAGCAACATGACTTCCAAGACAGGATTACGTACCACTCTGAAGTAGTACGCATCCTTGTCATCCTACGAGGTTTGGTAGTGACTTGATCTGAAGTTTCATGATCACTATCATAAGCTTCCACTTCAATTGGTGTAGGTGCCACAGGAACAACTTCCTGTGCCCTGCCACACACTAGTTGAAGAGACGGTTCAATAACCTCATCAAGTCTCCACCATCCTCCCACTCAATTCTTTCGAGAGAAACTCTTCCTCGAGAAAGGACCCAATTCTAGAAACAATCCCTTATTGCTTTCGAATCTGAGACAGGAGGTATACCCAACTGTTTTGGGTGTCCTATGAAGATGCATTTATCCGCTTTGGGTTCGAGCTTATCAGCCTGAAAACTTTTTCACATAAGCGTCGCAGCCCCAAACTTTTAAGAAATGACAGCTTAGGTTTCTCTAAACCATAGTTCATACGGTGTCATCTCATCGGAATTATGCGGTGCCCTTTTAAAGTGAATGTGGTTGTCTCTAATGCCTAACCCATAAACTATCATGGTAATTCGATAAGAGAGATCATGGTATGCATCATATCCAATAGGGTGCAGTTATGATGTACGGACACACCTTCCCACCATGGTGTTCCTGGCTGTATTGGTTGTGAAACAATTTCCAGAATGTCTTAATTCTGTGCCAAACTCATAATTCAGATATTCATCTCTACGATCATATCATAGACATTTTATCCTCTTGTCACGACGATGTTCAACTTCACTCTGAAATTACTTGAACCTTTCAATAATTCAGACTTATGTTTCATCAAGTAAATATACTCAGTATCTACTCAAATCATCTGTGAAGTAAGAACATAACGATATCCACTACATGCCTCAACACTCATTGGACTGCACACATCAAGATGTATTACTTCCAACAAGTTGCTTTCTTGTTCCATTTTACTGAAAACGAGGCTTTCAGTCATCTTGCCCATGTGGTATGATTTGCATGTCTCAAGTGATTCAAAATCAAGTGAGTCCAAACGATCCATCTGTATAGAGTTTCTTCATGCATATCTACCAACAAACATGGTTCGCATGTCTCAATCCTTTCAAAAATGAGTGAGTCCAAAGATCCATCAACATGGAGCTTCTTCATGCGTTTTATACCGATATGACTTAAGTGGCAGTGCCACAAGTAGGTAGTACTATCATTACTATCTTATATCTTTTGGCATGAACATGTGTATCACTACGATCGAGATTCAATAAACCATTCATTTTAGGTGTAAGACCATTGAAGGTATTATTCAAATAAACAGAGTAACCATTATTCTCCTTAAATGAATAACCGTATTGCGATAGACGTAATCCAATCATGTCTATGCTCAACGCAAACACCAAATAACAATTATTTAGGTTTTAATACCAACCTCGATGGTAGAGGGAGCGTACGATATTTGATCAACCTTGGAAATACTTCCAACACGTATCGTCATCTCACCTTTTAGCTAGTCTCCGTTTATTACGTAGCCTTTTGTTTCGAGTTACTAACACTTAGCAACCGAACCGGTATCTAATACCCTGGTGCTACCAGGAGTACTAGTAAAGTACAAATTGTAATGCATATCCAATATACTTCTGTCGACCTTGCCAGCCTTCTCATCTACCAAGTATCTAGGGTGGTTCTGCTTCAGTGACTGTTCCCCTTATTACAGAAGCACTTAGTCTCGGGCTTGGGTTCAACTTTTGGGTTTCTTCACTAGAGCAGCAGCTGAATTGCCGTTTCATGAAGTATCCCTTCTTGCCCTTGCCCTTCTTGAAACTAGTGGTTTCACCAACCATCAACAATTGATGCTCCTTCTTGATTTCTACTTTTGTGGTGTCAAACATCGCGAATATCTCAAGGATCATCATATGTGTCCCTGATATATTATAGTTCATCACGAAGCTCTAGCAGCTTGGTGGTAATGACTTCGGAGAAACATCACTATCTCATCTGGAAGATCAACTCCCACTCGATTCAAATGATTGTTGTACTCAGACAATCTGAGCACAAGATCAACAATTGAGCTTTTCTCCCTTAGTTTGCAAGCTAAGAAAATCGTCGGAGGTCTTATACCTCTTGACGTGGGCACGAGCCTGAAATCCCAATTTCAGCCCTCGAAACATCTCATATGTTTCGCGACGTTTCAAAACGTCTTCGGTGCCTCAACTCTAAACCGTTTAACTGAACTATCATGTAGTTATCAAAATGTGTATGTCAGATATTCGCAACATCCACAGACGACGTTCGAGGTTCAGCACACTGAGCGATGCATTAAGGACATAAGCCTTTTACTGTCTGCATAATTGCTACTATCAACTTTCAACTAATTTTTCACTAGGAACACATCTAAACAGTAGAACTAAAGCGCGAGCTACGACATAATTTGCAAACTCGTTTTGACTATGTTCAGGATAAACAAGTTCATCTTATGAACTCCCACTCAGATAGACATCCCTCTAGTCATCTAAGTGATTACATAATCCGAGTCAACTAGGCCGTGTCCGATCATCACGTGAGACGGACTAGTCAACATCGGTGAACATCTTCATGTTGATCATATCTTCTATACGACTCATGCTCGACCTTTCGGTCTCTTGTGTTCCGAGGCCATGTCTGTACATGCTAGGCTCGTCAAGTCAACCTAAGTGTTTCGCGTGTGTAAATCTGGCTTACACCCCTTGTATGTGAACATAAGAATCTATCACACCCGATCATCACGTGGTGCTTCGAAACGACGAACTTTCGCAACGGTGCACAGTTAGGGGGAACACTTTCTTGAAATTTTAATGATGGATCATCTTATTTACTACCGTCGTTCTAAGCAAATAAGATGCAAAAACATGATAAACATCACATGCAATCAAATAGTGACATGATATGGCCATCATCACTTTGCTCCTTTTGATCTCCATCTTCGGGGCTCCATGATCATCATCGTCACCGGCATGACACCATGATCTCCATCATCGTGTCTTCATGAAGTTGTCTCGCCAACTATTACTTCTACTACTACAGCTAACAGTTAGCAATGAAGTAAAGTAATTACATGGCGTTGTTCAATGACACGCGGGTCATACAATAAATAAAGACAACTCCTATGGCTCCTGCCGGTTGTCATACTCATCGACATGCAAGTCGTGATTCCTATTACAAGAACATGATCAATCTCATACATCACATATCATTCATCACATTCTTCTTGGCCATATCACATCACATAGCATACCCTACAAAAACAAGTTAGACGTCCTCTAATTGTTGTTTGCATGTTTTACGTGGCTGCTATGGGTTTCTAGCAAGAACGTTTCTTACCTACGCAAAAACCACAACGTGATATGCCAATTGCCATTTACCCTTCATAAGGACCCCTTTCATCGAATCCGATCCGACTAAAGTGGGAGAGACAGACACCCGCTAGCCACCTTATGCAACTAGTGCATGTTAGTCGGTGGAACCAGTCTCATGTAAGAGTACGTGTAAGGTCGGTCCGGGCCGCTTCATCACACAATGCCGCCGAATCAAGATTGGACTAGTAACGGTAAGCATATTGAACAAAATCAATGCCCACAACTACTTTGTGTTCTACTCGTGCATAGAAACTACGCATAGACCTAGCTCATGATGCCACTGTTGGGGAACGTAGCAGAAATTCAAATTTTTCCTACGTGTCACCAAGATCAATCTATGGAGAAACCAGCAACGAGGGGAAGGAGAGTGCATCTTCATACCCTTGAAGATCGCTAAGCGGAAGCGTTCAAGAGAACGGGGTTGAAGGAGTCGTACTCGTCGTGATCCAAATCACCGGAGATCCTAGTGCCGAACGGACGGCACCTCCGCATTCAACACACGTACAGCCCGGTGACGTCTCCCATGCCTTGATCCAGCAAGGAGAGAGGGAGAGGTTGAGGAAGAGTCCATCCAGCAGCAGCACAACGGCGTGGTGATGGTGGAGGAGCGTGGTGATCCAGCAGGGCTTCGCCAAGCACCGCGAGATATGAGGAGAAAGAGAGGTAGGGCTGCGCCAGGGAGAGGTCAAGAACTCGTGTGTGTTGGGCAGCCCAAACCTCAAGTATATATAGGGGAATGGGAGGGGCTGCGCCCCCACCTAGGCTTCCCTCCCCAGGGGTGGCAGCAGCCCCCAGATCCCATCTGGGTGGCGGCCATAAGGGGGAGAGGGGGAGGCGCACCTGGGGTGGGCCTTAGGGCCCATCGGCCCTAGGGTTTGCCCCCCTTCCCTCTTGGAGGCGCCTTGGGCCCTTGGGGGGGGGCGCACCAGCCCACCTGGGGCTAGTCCCCTCCCACACTTGGCCCATGCAGCCCTCCGGGGCTTGTGGCCCCACTTGGTGGACCCCCGAGACCCTCCCGGTGGTCCCGGTACGTTACCGATAAAACCCGAAACTTTTCCGGTAACCAAAACATGACTTCCCATATATAAATCTTTACCTCCGGACCATTCCGGAACTCCTCGTGACGTCCGGGATCTCATCCGAGACTCCGAACAACATTCGGTAACCACGTATATCTATTCCTTATAACCCTAGCGTCATCGAACCTTAAGTGTGTAGACCCTACGGGTTCGGGAACCATGCAGACATGACCGAGACGTTCTCCGGTCAATAACCAACAGCGGGATCTGGATACCCCATGTTGGCTCCCACATGCTCCACGATGATCTCATGGGATGAACCACGATGTCAAGGACTTAATCAATCCCGTATACAATTCCCTTTGTCTATCGTACGATACTTGCCCGAGATTCGATCGTCGGTATCCCGATACCTTGTTCAATCTCGTTACCGGCAAGTCTCTTTACTCGTTCCGTAACACATCATCCCATGATCAACTCCTTGATCACATTGTGCACATTATGATGATGTCCTACCGAGTGGGCCCAGAGATACCTCTCCGTTTACACGGAGTGACAAATCCCAGTCTCGATTCGTGCCAACCCAACAGACACTTTCGGAGATACGTAGTGTACCTTTATAGCCACCCAGTTACGTTGTGACGTTTGGCACACCCAAAGCACTCCTACGGTATCCGGGAGTTGCACAATCTCATGGTCTAAGGAAATGATACTTGACATTAGAAAAGCTTTAGCATACGAACTACATGATCTTGTGCTAGGCTTAGGATTGGGTCTTGTCCATCACATCATTCTCTTAATGATGTGATCCCGTTATCAACGACATCCAATGTCCATGGTCAGGAAACCGTAACCATCTATTGATCAACGAGCTAGTCAACTAGAGGCTTACTAGGGACATGGTGTTGTCTATGTATCCACACATGTATCTGAGTTTCCTATCAATACAATTCTAGCATGGATAATAAACGAGTATCATGAACAAGGAAATATAATAATAATCTATTTATTATTGCCTCTAGGGCATATTTCCAACAACTTTCGGGGTGAAACCTAAGGTCTAGCCTTCATTGGTTCTGCCTGGCGATTGCCTTGCTGAAGGAATTGTTTTGAGAGTGTGGACTTTCTCTAGGGTGAAAACCTAAAATCTTCAATCGGGCAACGACGACGCTTTTGCACTGTTCCCTTCTTGAAGGCGTTGCTTTTGGAGACCTTTTATATTTTCCGGGTGTTGTATTAGATGGTGGTAGGTGTGCTGCTGTTGAGAGGAGTTGATCGCTGTGGCAGGATCTTTCTTTTTTCCTTTGGTTGTGTGCATAATGGATGTCTTTGTGACATCTTGTAAGTGTAGAGACTAAGTGTAATTGGTATTTTCGCGATATATTCCCCTTTTATTTTTTAAGTCACGGTTTGCAGACCATGATTTAAGAGTGTACAACTTTGGTTCATAGAAAAATATGCACTATACAATTTGCATGTTTCTAAACTTCTAGTTGCACACGGGTTTTAATACGTGTAACTGGGCAATTTCGTCAGATTAGGAACAAATATTGAAGAATATTAACTTGCAAATAAGAGTGCATCTAAGTTCAACTCTTCACTAAACTGAAGTTGCCTTTTTCGGAACTTAAGACACAAGAGAATTTCACGCGACTTGGGATTAGCAAGGCTGATAAGAATCTCTCTTAGTATTAGAAAGGGAAGGTTTCTATGATTATAATACAAAAATAGAAAGATGGTGTGGGCCAAAGTGCTTAGCCAAGAAAAAGGCCGGTAATAAACTTTTAGTTGTATATTCTAAAATATATAACTTAACTGGTTTTGTTAGATAAAGATCATTGACTTAGAGAATGGCGGTCTTTTGAAACGGTTATAGATATTTTTATGCTAGAAATCAAAGAAAAACATGGCTAGGGTCCAGATGCCTTGGATACCAGAGAGCACACTAGTGAAATTTTCAAAAAGTCTACAATAATGCATATCCAGCTCAGAAAACAGAGAAACGATAAGATTGACGGTTGGCAGACATCATGAACGTTTCCATTGACATGCAATATGAATGACTGTCTTTACCACAAATTCTCATCGAGGGTTAGCATACAGGATAGTTACAAGTAGATAACATCATCAATGACTTCTTTTCTGTGGCTCTCAAACTGTTTACGTCTACACTTAATTTCTTATGTTGGGTTTGAGGCGAAAAAACTTTAAAACTAGACACCACATAGGTTATTATAAGGACGCCGATATCCACCACACGTGTGGCATAATAGGCATTGAATTGCCCACACGTGTGGGCGCAACTACTTCGTACCACACGCCCAACAAGTACTACTCATCCTCATCCCGCGCGTGTGGCACGAAGCAAATATACCCACACGTACTAGCGCAGCTATATTAGGTACCCGTGGAATGATGATTTAGTTATCATCCGGGATGGCAGATGTAGTTATCCGGGATGGCAAATATGGTTGTAAAAGCATGGCAACTCTCTCTGTTTTGGTTAACTATAGTTGCCATGTCTAATTTATGATAGCTGCCGCGTGTAATCAAACCATAGTTGTCATGTGTGATTGACTACTTGCCACATATGGTCAAACAAATAGTTGCCATGTGTGTTTACCTAGTTGCCACGTGTGGTTAATCACAGTTGCCATGTATGTTTATCTGATTGCCACGTACGCGTAACTGCAGTTGCCGTCTAGCAAACGAATCATAGTTGCCATGTACGTGCAACTGCAGTTGCCATCCAACAATGTATGACTGTTGTGTGGGCGAAAAGCAGTTCGCCCACACGCGCGTGGACTAGGTGGTGGCTGCGTGGGCAGAAACTAGTTCGCCCACACAACACAGCTGGCAACCGTGTGCTGTGGGGCGTGTGGGCGACCTCTTCAACGTCCACACACCGGTCTTGTCATACGTGGCACACGGAAACTGCCTCGGTGTGTCAAGATTCGTGCAAACTTAACTGGACGATGATCCAGGCGTGTGGGCGAGTTGCAATGTTGCCACACGTGTAGGCGTTAGTGTTTTCGTATTATAATTCTTCTCTGAACCACGTACTTATCTGGTCCAAGTTTTCAAGTCATATTTTGTCCTGAGAGGTGATAGTTGTGTTTAAACATGATGTTCTTGTTTTCTTTCTTTTTTTTTAAAAAAAGACCAACCACTCCGAAAAAATATATCCACAATTTCATCCATGCTGGCCCCCCATCCTTCTCCACCCTCGACATCACACAATACAGAGGTTCTTCCACCTAAATTTTGTCCTGCTTGTTCCATTGTAAGGCGGATTATGTTAACCAGTCAGCTTGGACTAAATCTCTAGATCTTTGGTACCAACATATAGAGAAAAAGAAGCCTCTTGATTCGTTAACAAGTTTTGGTGGTGGTATAAGATGTTCGTCTAAACTTCATCAACCACCGGAGGAACAATTGACCAGCTTTTGACACCACCAATGATCTGTAGTGATTTTTACATCTCCAAATTCTAAAACAAAAGCCCAACAAGGACCAGTAGAGATGTGCATGCACATGGAAATCAAACCTTCTATATTTTGGTGTACTCTAATATCTCATACTCTATTATATGTGGATGAATATGTGTATCCACTTAATTATCAACATCAAGGGGAATAGAAATATGCTAGATGTGGAGAAGTGCTTAGTATTTATACAGCCAGGATAACTATTATAGATAGAACAGTTATACGACTTTGGTAAACCTAGTAACTGTATCATGTAAAACACGTTCATACTTCCAGAAGCAGTCATATAATATTTATGCTCAGTGCAAGCAAATGCATTCTATGCATGAGAGTAATTCCAAACGAGAGAAGAACCCAGCCAATATTGCGCTGAAGGTAGAAATGAACATGCTCATACTATATTGGAACAGATCATGCGCTTAGCCTGATCCAACCCATTGCCCTCACCTAGCAGGCCAAGGGGTACTCATAATCTTTGTTTGAAAAATCTGGGTTTCCTTCAACTTGACGTCCTCAATCTTTAAGAAGGGAAGTTGGTTATACATCTTTCATGTCCACACTGAGGTTCTTAAACAAGACCTAGAATCGCAAACAATAGTAACAGTTATACATTGTAACAGCAGAACAAAAGATACAGATTCAACCAGAAAAGGTTGACAAAAACCTCGATGTCAAATTTCTGATTCATCTCCAGGTTTGACAGATTATAGAGCTCAGCAAGTTGGCTACGAATTCCCTTTGTCCACGGGTTTGGAGGACGCTATGCTATACTTGATTGGCAAGGTTCGCGAATATGCAGATAAGCGCAGTATTAGTCCTGACACATGAATAATATCAGGCAGCATTTGTCATATGAATGACAATGCTGCAAGCAAATACACACTGCACCTTTGAAGTGAAGGGAATTACAGTAATCATCCGTCCTTTCTCACATGCCTGAAATATTTCAAAAGATTGTCAGGCAGAATTGCTTAGTATACCAATTGGCAGAATCACTTGCATGCGAAATTGCAAATATAGGTAATGTAAGCTTTAGAAATAAATGAGATCCAGAACAACTCAGGCATGGCCGCACGACCTGTAGAATCAAGGGCGAGAACTCAGAAATTTAACTCAATAAAGTATTGATCTGGGCATTATTAGACAACAACCAAGAAGACTAAAATAAGGCACGAAGAGCCAATAAGACACAATCAAACATTGAGAAGTTCCATATTGTACATAACATAGGTGGCAGACAAACAGTACAATATTTAGTCAGCAAATAGCATAGGTGCATAGCACTAGCAACATTATATTGGTGTTTGAATATGGATCATAGTACAACACCACATAATTAATAAATGCTCCCTCTGTAAACTTTTATAAGAGCGTTTAGATCACTAAAATAGTGATTTAAACGCTCTTATATTTGTTTACCGAGGGAGTATGAACTAGCTAGATAGCGTCCTCATCCTCAGTTACTTCATCATCAGTTACTTCAGCCTCAATTGCTTAATCCTCATCCTCGGTAACTTCATCCCCAATTGCTTCATCCTCATCCTCAGTTACTTCAGCCTCAATCGCTTCGTCCTCCATCTTGGCAAATTCTGCCAACTCTGGTTCATCAAGAGACAAGTTAGCACCTTGAAGAACACAAACACCAGTTAGAGATTCAAAAGAACCTCCGCCTCCACCCACATACCACATAAGTAATCCCCCCTTCTAATATGCTTCTAATCTTCTTGACAGAAACACCTCAGATATGTAACATTAGATTTCTACTAGCACCCAAAGTTTGCTTCAGCACACAATCTATATATATCATTAACTGAAACATCAAATATAACTCTTGATCTAATTAAACATTAAATATTCTTTTCTTGCTCCACTAACTGACACATTATTACTTATATAAGAATTGTTTCAAGATGACAAAAGGAGATACAGGTATAGATATACCTTCTGGACCGTAGAAACTCATGTACGGAAACAAAGCACGGAAATTTTCACTCTTCAATAGCTTTCTCCACCGTAGTGTCTTGAGCTTCATCTGGTAGACGCCAAGGTCCGTGGCCACGAAAATGACATCACTACCCTCCACAGATCCAACCAACCTAATAACTCTTTTCTCGGGATTTTGAATTGGGAGAAGTTCCTTGAGATGGATGACTCAACTCGGTCGGACCCCATCTGCCTTGACCATAGGTAGAGGGTTAACCCATCCACGTGTGCAAACCCCAAGCTGCCATCCTCCGTCGGCAGTGATAGACCACGAACATGGCGCGTCGATCAATGACAGGCGATCTGAGCCGACGTCGTACTTGAGAACTCCTACAGGATGAACATCGTTATCATGCGCGAGCATGAAGTGAAGCGCGTCCCCGTCGAGGACAGGGGGCATTGGCTCGATGGGTGCATGAAACGGGAGATTAAGACCAAAGCACGTCTCGACGCGTCTTCGAGTGGTGTCCTGAAAAACGCCCGCGTACGCAACGGTGTCGAACAGGTAGACGAAGACCACCAGGAAGGGGTCGCCCCAATAACACGAGCGATGGCCGCAGCCGGTCCTGGCGCACAGTACCGCTGCGGCACGGCTGCTAGCCTCGGTGTAGTCTCTGGACGCGTTCAGGCCCGTCCAGTCCGCCGTGATGGGGTCCCAGACAATGAGCTGCCCGGGCCCCCGGTCCCTCTCCCCGAAGAGCACGCGGCCATGGCGGCAGTCCCATGCGGCGTAGTCCCTGTCCCTCCACTCGGTGTCGTCGGGGATGCGCGCGGCGAACTTCGTCGCGGAGACGAAGTGTGGGTATGGCGCAGGTTCCTTCCCCTCCGGGCCGCGGTGCTTAGGCCAGATATAGAAGAAGCCCAGCATGGTGGCCGGACGGGCTCCGTGGAGCTCCCTGTAGCGGCCGCGGAAGCGAGCGCCGGTGAGGAGTCCGAGCCAGAGCTTGCTGGCGAGGGAGGCGCGCACAAGGCACTCGGGCTCGTCCGGCGGCAGGCGGAGGAAGACCTCCTCGAGAAGCTCGTCCGGCAGCGGCGGCATGGTCCGCGGAGACGGCGACGGCGAGGGTCTCGATCAGGAGCCTACATAACATTGGTATGGAAGATATTCCTGCTATTTCCTTTTGCATGCATGCACAGTCCTACATAACATTGGTATGGAAGATATTCCTGCTATTTCCTTTTGCATGCATGCATGCATGGAATACGTGTTTTTATTCTGGAAATGGAATCGGGGAGAGACCTCCCTATTCTTCTAAAAAAATTGCATGCATGGAATATCTTCCCCGTGCTTTATTTTCTTTGCTTTTCCCTTGCGTTGTGAGGCAAATGCATTGACATGGAAGATATTATCCCTTCTCTGTGTTCAGGTGCATCTGATTTTACAGTAAATAAAAGGAAACACTGAATATAAAAAAATACTTGTCCTTATTGGCACCGGCCGACCGGCCCAAATTTCAACCCGGTCGCGTGCGAGCTGCCACATCCAACTGTGCTGGACCGTTTGATTCCCTTCCCTTTCTTCCTCAATGTGCACCGGATTCGTGCGGCTGTAGGAGAGGGTGCCGCCCAGCTTGCCGGCTCCCCCGGGCGTCGCTGCCAATGCCATCCGTCTCCCTCGTCGCTGACCCGCCGTCCATCTCCATTGTGGTTTCGCCCCTCTGCAACACCCCGCCATGGACGGCCGCATAGCTCGGCCATGGCTGCTTGCAGCTCTTGTCGTGTATGGTTGCGGCTCCTGTCAAGTGAACTAGAGTTCATGGAAATTTGAGGAGAAAGAGATAACCAGAAAAAGACCGAGACAGTAACCCATGGGGGGCTCATAGCACGAGAAGCGCCACCACAAATGGACAAGCGCTAGTTGAAGCTGACAGTAGAGGGCAAGGCCGCAAGGGGGACCCTCCCATCCACCCATGGTTGCCCCCCACATGGGGAGCAAGCAACATCCATTGTTGTCTTCTGCAGGACGAGGGACTACCGACCTGCGCAACCGTACTAGGCGATAGGCGGATGGAGAACCGACCAACGATGTATCCCGGTACCACACAGGTCAGCACCTCATGAGGGAGCGCCTAGTACAACCGGGGCACCGCCCGACACCATGCAGTGAAGCATCCAGGACACTAAGGCACTACCCAGCACCAAATAGAGTGCTAGCCCGCTCACCACAACGACAGCTGCACGCAAAGGCCTAAGGGCGCGCTGCCACCGAGCACCGAGATAGAAGATGAGCACCACCTATCAGATCTGAGTCGAACCTAGCAGATCCGACCACATACAACAGCACCATGTCAATACTTTTCTTTTTAACAAGACAACTTAATGCTAACCATTAGATTGTTGCATTTATTCCTTATATCGACGGTAGTTTTCCGGTCTCAGATATCACAAGAGGAAATAGAAACATTTATTCCCTAACAAGTTTTGCCAACTTTACATGATCCTTGCAAAACCATGCTCAATATAGTCAACCGATGGCAGAACATCCGATCAAACCACACTAGCCATCAATGAATGATGATGATTTGTTCATCATCATATTCTAAAACAAAAGCGCAGCTGTAAGTGGAGATCTTCATGGTACATGAGAAGACTCAAACCTTCTATCTTTTGATGTACTCCAATATCACATACTCTATTAAATATACGGAGGAATATATTTATCCAGTTAATTCACTACATTAGGGGAATGCGGACATTTTAGATGTGCTTCGTATTTATACTACTAGGATAACTAGTATAGATCGGACAGTCATATGATTTTGATGAGCCTAATAATTTTCTCATGCAGAAGGGATAACAATGCATCATTCACTCAAACCATTGATCATGCTTAACTGGTCAAGGGTCATGGGTGCATGAATTTCTACACGCAAACACTTGTTTTTGCGGGGATACACACAAGACATTTAGCCCGCTGGACAGTTCAGATTGTTCAGAAAAGCAAGCAATCAGTCCAAAGGAATATTTGTCTTGTATAGCTACAGCTCTAATTAGCTTTTTTTGAGGGCCAGCTCTAATGAGCTCATGCAGAATAAGTTTAAATATATTTCGCCTTTATAGAAATGATAGGGAATTCCCCCATGCAATCTACTTAGACAAATATTATATTTTTTGACAACATTGTACGAGAAAAATGTGTACAAATCAATTGATAGGGAATTCCCCTATGCTACTTACACAAATATTATATTTTTTGACAACATTGTACGAGAAAAATGTGTACAAATCAATTGATTCTGTGTAGAGTTAAGGAGATTATGATGGCATTAGTAGACATCGGAATTGTACACCTTTCCTCCGTGCATCAGTTGAGATCCTCTCTCAGGAAGACTTCTTCACATTAGTTGAACTGTTCGCCTATTGATCTGCAGATAACAACTGATAACGCGGATACTGAATAGTCCACAAGCCATCACATATGCGACTGTAATATGTTATTTGCTCGTGCTCAAGTATGATTTTGTTATGTTGTGGCTGGCCCGCCATGTCCATGTCGCTTGACTAGCCTATCACGTAATTTTGCAACATAAGCATTATTTTGTTATACTCCAATATCTTATACTCGACATATATAGTATGTGGAGCAAAAGTGAATCCACTTCATAACTCTCAACGACAGTGGCAAGTTGAGAATCAGTCAAAGCTTGAGTAGAGCCTAGGATAACTATCAGTCATATAATTTTTGTGAACTAACTAACTCTATCGTGCACAACAAGGGCAGTCATATATTTTTAGGCTCTACCAATTGGTGGTGGTGCATGTGTATAGCATGCATGAGATTGGCACAACAAAACTATAAACTAAAGAAAATAGCCCGTGGCGTGTTGAAGATGCAAATTGACGTACTATAAACCTTCCATCATTCTATGTATTGTACATATAAGAGTATTCTAGTTTGAACAAGGTATTAGTGACACGGTGACACGTTGAACCACATTTTAGTTCGTGTGACACTATGATACACCCATATTTCTGGTACGAACTAAATTTTAGCAATTGAGGAGGTCTGACATATCGTTTGGATGGGAAATGTTTGGATGAACTCAGGAGGTCTGATAGATCATTTGGATGTGTGAAAATCGTCGGTTATGTGTTTGAGCATGCAATATTTGCTTAACATGAACACTTTCAGTTTGTGCTCATGTTGTATCTCGGTTTTTCCTCTCTCTCTCTCTCTCTATCTCTCTCTCTCTCTCTGTGTGTGTGTGTGTGTTTGCGCGCGCGCGCGTGCTGGAGGACCAATTCTCTGGTTTTTATTTTTGTTGCCGAAACCAAACTGATCTGCCCAAGTTGCCGTTTGATTTTAGTCTAGATTATGTGCAACTTTCATCTTCATAGTCCTGGTCTGGTATGTATTTTCCCTTTTCCTAGGCTTTGTTTATGTTGATCGCTTAGACAGTCGCAAATGCAGTGTCATATTTGAGCTTGGACCTCATCATGTTCCATCCCCTCAACATCGCAGAGTACACAAGTTTGTTGCATGCACAGTTAGACACGGTTCTTTCTTTATAAAGAAGCTTGATATTAACTAGTCGGTTCTTGCACGCACAGGAAATTTTGCAGTGTATGGCACTACAGTTTGAATGAGCTCATCCACAATAAGTTCAAATAGATTTCCTCCTTATTGAAATGATAGGGAATTTCTCCATACAGTCTACCTATGCAAATACTTATTTTTGACAACATTGTAGAAAAACACAAGTGATTTTGTTACACTTAGGAATATTATGATGGCATTGCTAGACATCAGAATTGTACACCTTTTCTCTGTGCATCAGTATAGATTCTCTCAAGCGAAGACTTTTGCACATTAGTTGAAGTGCTCGCCTTTTGTTCTTTAGAGGACAACCAGCATTTCAGATGCTGAAGAAGCCATTAGCAATCAGATCTGAAAGTGTAGCATGTTATTTGCTGGTGCTCAAGCATGATTTTGGTATGTTGTGGCTAGCCTGACATGCCCATGTCGCTGGACTAGCCTAGCACGTAATTTTGCAGCATAAGCAGTATTTTGTTATACTCCAATATCTTATACTCGACATATATAGTATGTGGAGAAAAAGTGCATCCACTTCATAACTCTCAAAGACAGGGCCATGTTGAGAATGGGTCAATTCTTGAGTGGAGCTTGGTATTTATACTTCTAGGATAACTATCCAGTCATATAAATTTTCTGAACCAACTAACTTTATCATGCACAATTGGCGGTGGTGCATGCTTATACCATGCATGAGAGACTGGTACAACAAAAAATATAAAACTACAGAAAAGATCTTATGGCATATTGAAGATGCAAATCAACATACTTCTCTTGTATTGTTGTGCTAGGATGACAATATGGGACACCTAGGTGCCCAGGCACCTTGCTTTCATAGCCGTTAGATGGTGACGTTGATGTTGATATGGTAAACCATTAATGTGGTTATATATGGCATTATTAATCAGCATGTGTGCATGCATGGCAACCATTTATGGTTTAAATTAATGGATAGTCATCAATGCATTAAATCTTACTAATTTCAAAGCATGAACGTGTAGTAAGGTATGTGAGAAATACTTAATAATTATTGGCATATTAATAATTAAACCATAATTCATGGTAGAATAATTTATCGAGTATCATATTCCTCGAGTATCATACCCTGGATACATCTCTGTCAGGTATATGCATAGAAATTTTATGTCGGGATATATACACATATATTTTACGTTCGGGTATGTACAAATAAATTTTATCTTTGAGTATATACACATAAATTTCACGTTGGGGTACATACATTTATGGGAATATACACTTAAAAATATTTTACAGGGAGTTGAGTATGCACTTATGGGTATATACATTTTTTTGCATATATATATATATATATATATATATATATGTTTCAAACTAGCACAAGGTATATATATATGCCTGGGCACAAGGTATTATATGTATTAGTGACACGGTGACACATTGAACCACATTTTAATTTGGGTGACAGTACGATATACCCATAATTCTACTATGCACTAGACATTTTAGAAATTGAGGTCTGACGAATCATTGCATGGGAAGTGTTTTGATGAATTGGATGACTCAGATGGGAAGAATTTTTGAGTTTTTGTTATGTATCGTTAGCGTGTGAGAAAATCGCCTGTTATGTGTTAGAGAATGCATTCTTTGCCGAACATGAACACTTTCAGTTCGTAAGTCATGCTTTATCACTACTAGGGAAAATCTTATACACAGAGGTATAGCAGTAGCGGTGATCAAAACACGGCGCTATTACTAGTTATTAGTAGCGCTTGTTACAAAAGCACGCTACAACCATTGTTGTAGCAGTAGCGCGTTGCGCGGAAAAGCACTACTACAATAATTCCCTCGCTGGTGCCGGTAGACTAGGAATAGTAGTAGCGATTCTTCCAGAAGCACGCTACTGCTAAAAACTTTGTAGCAGCGCGTTTATGCTATAGAGCGCTACGGCTATGAAAAAGAAAATAAATAGAAAAATAAGTAGAAAAGTAAATGAAAATGAAAGAAATAGAAAAAGAATAAATGAAAAAAAGAAAATGTAAAGAAAACAAAAAAAAGAAAAATAAAACAGAAAGGAATAGCTATAGCGTGTTTCGCTGGAAAACGCTATAGCTAACTTACCTATAGCGCGTTTCGGCAAAAAGCGCTACTGCTAGTTTGATTTAACCCCCGGCTGCGCGGGCTCAAAATTTCGCTAAGTCCTTCCTCCACTCCCCCCTCTTCCCCAACTGCTCCATCGCCGCCGTCGCCCTGCTGCCTTCGACCACACCGCCGCCGCCTGAGGCCGCCTTCGACCACATCGCCGCCGCCCGAGGCCGCCCAACGTCTCGACCTGAAGCCTTTCACTTAGCTCGGGGATGTTCTACGAAGAAGGACAAATGTCGCGGGAAGACGTCCGAACACGCGTAGCCGCTCAGCGTCTCGACCTGAAGCCTTTCACTAAGCTTGGGGACTATCTCCCTGAATTGGATGGATGGCACGACATGGAGTGATTGTCGATATATGGCAATGTGTCTGTTTAGTCCATACTATCTGTATGACGAAACTTTGAGTTATGCACGATGAAAATTTATTTATGATGTAATTAAACCGTCCTCCTCGACTAGCGAAGATCACTCTAGTTAGGGCATTTTGGGTACGATGAACTTTGTTATTTATGCTTATGATATGTTGCTTCTATTTTTGCCAAGTCGGTCTCTTTCTGTTGCTCAACTATATATGTTGCATATCATCGATTCCTGTGACGATGCAGGTGTATAGATTATCGATGGCGAAGAAGTGCTACACTAGGAGTATACGACGAGTGGCCGGAATGTCAGGCCCAGGTGTAACGGTTTCCGGTTTCCGAGCGACAGCCAGTAGTTAGTTTAGGTTCACGCTAATGCGAGAGAGGGATACGAACTCATGTACTGCATAGTTCCGCTCTCACTCAAAGTGATAGCTCTTCTCGCGTATATCATTGTTTAGATGGATGACGATGTAGTTGCAAGTAATCGAGAGTTCTATCGCTATTTTCGAGATGATGACGAGAGACCAGTTTGTGTTGGATGATGATTATGATGATGACATGATTTGATGAGACTACTTGTATGTATATGCTATGATTACATTTGTATGTGTATGATATGCTAAAGATTATTGTATAAAGCCTATTCAAATACAAAACAAATATGCAGAAAAAAACAGAAACTAATAAAACTAGCAGTAGCGAGGGGAACAAAGTTAGCAGTAGGGCTCCCTTACCAGTATCGCTTCCTGCTAAAAAGCGCTGCAAATATTAGCAGCAGCGCTCTGCACTAAAGCGCGCTACTGCTAGCCATGTATAGCAGTAGCGTGGGACGACAGGCGCTATTGCTACACGTTAGCTGTAGCGCCTTATCAGTAGCGCGTCGTCCCGCGCTACCGATAGGCAAAATACCCATTGCTACTGCCTAGGGTTTTCCCTAGTAGTGTATCTCTGTTTTTTCCTGTGTATGTCCTGAGAAAGACTAATTCTCTGATTTTTATTTTGTTGCCGAAACTAAACTGATCTGCCCAAAGTTGCCTTTGATTTTAGTCCAGATTATCTGCGGCTTTTATTTTAGTAGTCCTGGTGTGGTACATATTTGTCTTTTTCCTAGGTTTCGTTCACATTGATCACTTAGAGAATCGCAAATGCAGTATCATGAATAGCTACTGTTTCATCATGAATAGCAGTAACATTCGTACAGCCTTAACTATGACTTGTGCATGAAGACGTAAGTGTGCATACAAAAGTATATATGGTGATATGTGTACTCTTCAAAACTCAAATAAAGTACACTTACGTTACTACCTTCATTCCCTTATACGAAACCACTTCATATTTTTATGTCCAACTTTGACCATTAATTTTACCAACAAAAAGTGAGTTATATGCCAAAAAGGTATGCCACGGGATGCACATTCCAAAGAACTTTCCAATGATATTTTTTATTACATATAGCCTATATTTTGTAGAGACTAAAATTATAAGTTAAAGTTTGACACAAAACAAAGTGGCCTTGTTTAAGGGAATGGAGGGAGTACGAAATATTGGTATATCTTTGTTCTTAATAGTGCAATACTGTCTTTTCCACCAAATTTTACCTGTCGCCCTGTTCTAACATAGTTATTCATATGACATGGACCACTCAATTCCTTTTTATTGTATGTTTGCACAACTGAATGTGCTCGCCGACGCTCAGCCATAGTCAATGGCGATCTGTACATGATAAAACGATAGCTGGAACATGGCAATTTGGGCCTTGGGCTGTGCCGTCTGTCCGTTTGGGTCCAAACGAACACACACGGACGGAATGGGGCCATGCGTTGGAGTTGCGCTCACAAACCACACCCATTCAACATGAGTCCAGGAAGGTAAGTGCACCTCGGGCACGTGGAAAGCCATGTTACGTCCCATCTGTTCAATGATGCGTATGTAACCCACGTACATGCATCTGAACACTTGATCTCATTTGAAGCACCTCCGAGATCCCCTCCTCGCATGGTGTTCAGTAGTCAAAGCGTTTGCTCGAGGCCAACTCTAGCACTTGCGTTGAGCTCAGAGATTAATGGCCTACAAGACATGGCGCCACTGCTGATACAAGATGCCGTAGACCGTAGGACAAGGCCGATTGGGCTGTTGCGTGGAACGGCTGGTGACCCATAGGTGCCTGAACCCATCGCACTGAATGTTGAGTCCATGAAGGTGTTTGAGCGGAAGTGCACTCCGGGGACGTGGAAAGCCACGTTGCCTCCTTCCACCATGCAGTACATTAGCGGTCGTGAGAAGACGCCGGGAATGGCTACTGATGCACATGAGTGCATGGCCACCCCGCAGCTTTCGTGGAAAGCTTCCATGAGGCTTATAATATAAATATGCATGGCAAACGGGAACCCCAGCCCTTCTATACTTTGGTATACTCCAATATCTCATCCTCTCTCTATTATATCAAACACCTCTTTCTTGACTGTCCTTTAACAAAAATTATGTGGCGGTTGGTTCACATAACTTTCAACATTACTCCACCGACTTCTATCAACACGTTATTTGGGACGTGACTTGATGGGATAGATACTGCTACAGCGAGACACATTCGTGTGGGAGTATGTGCTTTATTGTGGGCAGTTTTGGAACTGCAGAAATGATTTGGTTTTAACAGAATAACAAACATTCATTTTTTGCAGGTTATCTTCAGAACTACTGTGTTGATCCGTATGTGATCGCTACTCACTCCGATGGAGGCCAGGGAGTGTTTGGTTACTGGGTCTACCCGATGAAAGATGGTAGCACGGGATATTTTCAACCGGTTTGGATGGCGGTCATGTAATAGGATAGGCATGTAGTGCTCCTACCTTTTGCCAGCCGGTTGTGGCCTTTCTTTTTATGCTTTGCTCTTCCTAAGCCCTTTTTTGTATTTCTTTATTCGAGACTTGGAGACTTTTGTTGGACCTTTTGCTTTTTAATAATATTGACCGTATGCATCGTTCTGATGCAGAGGCTGGGGCGATCCCCTTTTCCGAAAAAATATCCTCTTCTTAGTACTCAGCGTTAATGGCATTTAGAGTGGGCTAAACGTAGAGAAACACTTGGTATTTATACCACTCGGATAGGTCATACCTATATAGAGTAGTCATGCGACTCAGGTGAACATAACTACCTTTGTCATGCAAAAAGACGTTCATATATAGCTATGCACATAACAGTAATACAACTTCTATGCTCAACGGTTGCAGAAAAGAACATTTGCATGCATGAGAGAAATTCCAAAATGAAAGAAGCGTCCTGATGATACTTGGTTGAAGATAGAAATTATGCTAGGCACTTATTACAAGAACAACATCATGCGCTTTAACCGTTGCTCCCGTTCTCTTGTGTTCAACAAACGTTCTCTTGTGTTCAACAAACGTACATGCACTAGTAGAAAACGGGCCTTGAGTTCCGGTTTCAGAGGGCCTTTAGTCCCGGTTCTGGGACCGGGACAAAAAGGTCGGGACTAAAGCCTAAAACCTTTAGTCCCGGTTCTGAGACCGGGACAAAAAGGTCGGGACTAAAGCCCAAAACCTTTAGTCCCGGTTCGCTTAAGCGGCTCCACGTGGCTGCTCTCTGGAGCTCCACCTTTAGTCCCAGTTGGTATTTTTTTAAAAAAAATTTAGAATTTTTTTGATTTTTTTGATTTTTTTTCCTGATTTTCAAAATTTTAAATTATTTAACAATTTAATCTATAATCACCCCTCATCACTTCTCAAGTGTAGAGCACTCATTCGAAATCGTCTAACTTCCCGGCCGGTCAGTCATCCTCTCACTACTCCAGTCTGAACACGCTTAACTTCCAAGTTTTATTCCCTCTCGTTTTCAGTCTGCATTTGTTGTTTTCCTGACAATAGTAAGCTGTCAATCCTATTAATCCTTAGGAGTTGAACTTGAGCATGAAGTCACACGTTTCACCATTTGAGTTTGAAACTATTATTCTAAAATACAATAATTATTCAGTAACACTAATATTTCTTGAATAAGTAGTTTGACCAAAAATTCAAAAAAAACATAAATTTGAAGATATTTTTTTCCTTTCAGAATTTGAGGATTCTAAAAATGTGCAAAATGACCTACAGTCGTCGAAATCAGAACCGGCTTTTCGTGCTGAATATTTTGATATATTATACGTTTTTTTGACATCGTATGCAAAAGTTATAACCGTTTTACTTTTTCATAACACTTCTTTGCAAAACATGTCCAAATTTAAGTTTTTTAATTTTCCTAATTAGCAGATGTAGTAACATAACTATATCTTGAAGGATTTTAATTTTTGAATTTTTTTATTATTTTCTTTTGTTTTTTTAAACTGAAATGACGATACACGAGCCGGGGGGGGGGGGGATTAAGTTTGAACCCCTTTAGTCCGGGGTGGTGTCCATCCAATCCTACCGTCGACTACATCTGCTAGCACCGTCCCAGCCAGACTAACAAGTAAGGTCAACCAAGCCAGAGTCACGTTCTATTAAAATGGCAAAAGAATTACTTTTTAATATGGCAAAACTAACTCTATCAACTATTATTAAAGGCTAAACAAATATTAATACAAAACAGTAGCATAATTAATATTAATTAATTATAAAAAGTTATCTACTGTTGTCTAACACAAGCATACTACAACATGTTAAAATCTACAGAAATAACTAACTAAAAATAATTGAAAACAACAATTAAAGGACTAAAACAACTATATAAGCAAAGCAGTACTATTTTAATTAAAATCCTAATTTAAATTATTCTAAAAATAACGAAAAAAATCTTACTGTGACAATAATCTGACATGTGACTAGGAGCAAAAGAATTAAATTAAAAAATTTGAACAAATTCATATTTAACTCATTCAAATTTTAAAACTAATGGCACAAACAGAAACTAGACAAAAGTTTGAATCTAATGCAAAAATAATCACTCAAAAACATCAAATATCCTAAAAGATATAAGCAATTTAAAACAAAAACAAAAAACAAAAAACAAATTTCAGAACCCCTTTAGTCCCAGTTTGAGACACGAACCGAGACTAAAGGTCATCGCACCCTTTAGTCCCGTTGGTGTCTCAAGCCGGGACTAAAGGCCTAATCTTTAGTCCCGGTTTGGGACATGAGCCGGGACTAAAGGGCATTGCACCGTTTAGTCCCGGTTCGTGTCTCAAACCGGGACTAAAGGTCCCATTTGAACCGGGACTAATGCCTTCCCGATGCCCTACCCGCTCGAACTAGGACTAATGCTTACATTAGTCCCGGTTCGTAATGCAACCAGGACTAATGTGTACATTGAGCTTGGACCAAAGCCCTGTTTTCTACTAGTGATGGAGGTGAGCAATAACAACTCAAGGGCACTGCTCTAAGTGGCAATTTTTTCGTCCTTAACCGGAACATGCGGTGTTTATGTGGATAAAACACTTAAAGCTGGCCGTTGGTGAAAATCTTTGGGCAAAAGCCAATGAAAATCTTCCTAATGGTCCATAATGCCCTGTCCCCAATGGATCATACCAAAAACACCCGGTTAGATCATCTTCCATTCCAAAATCTTTTCCATGAGCTCTGCAAATGGGTCTTTCAGTTATGAATCGAGATGAGATAAACAAGTACAACAGAAATGAAACACTCAATTTGAATTGGCAAGCTAGATAAAAATAAAATTCTTTCGTAAGGCAACTACATCCTACATATTTAGAATCTTATTGATGATTTATGACATACATGGCGATTTCAGAAATGTGCGTGAAACAGATGGTGGGAATGAGGCACGGTACAACAAAAACTCTGATATGGGATCACACTTTTTCCTTCCTCTTGTTAATTATAATCATAATCTTCACAAATTTCCATCAAATTACATGACATGAGACTACCAACAAAGAGTGAATCAACAATGCTTTGCAATCAAACTACTACCAAGGACATGGACTAGCTATCAGGTTGATTTGGAGAAAGAAGGGATGAACAAGTACATCAAGGTCTGTCACCATGGTACTTGTTGAACTGTCTGCAAAGATGAATTACCCTGTAAAGTTTATATATAATTCGGGGCCATATAAAACATTTTCAGGGTATATCATAAATTTTTGGTTCAATGGTTCTACCGAGTACTCCCTCCGTCCCGAAATAAGTGACTCAACTTTGTACTAACTTCGTACTGTAGTATTTTCCAACTAGCACATCATACAAGAACGTCGAGTAATAAGCCATTTTCTCTTATCTACTATGAAGCGCGATGTGTTGTACTCTTTCAGCTAGGTGGAATGCACTAGGAAAAAAATTCACGTCATATTTGAGCAGTTTTTGTTATCTTAGGGGGTTATAGATCAAACCTCCCCGTACACACTGGAATAAAACTGGTTAGCTAAAAGTAGAAGGCCTATGCTGGATGTTGCTCAATGCTTGATGCTTGATGCTTCAGATGTATCCAAAGAACTTTTACTAGGAAAAACTACACATATCCAAATCCACCTATGTAAGATGCAAAATCATTCTCACAGACATTGAAAATATGTCCAGAGAATTGTATAGTAATCTAGATTTGTTAGCTAGAATGGAGAGATGTCTGGGTACCTGTACCTCGGAGAACCGCAGCATGCAACACATTCTGTCCATTTTGCCTAGAATAGGAAAGCTCCTTGTGACTTGCATTAAAAAGTGTCTCAACAATGATGTCTTCTTCCAGCAAGATGGCCAGGTACAGAGGCGAAGTGCCGTCTTTCGAAAAAATGGCCAACTCTGAGTGCTCCATTAGCAGCTTGACTATATCATTATTTCCAATGCGGACTGCTTGATGCAGTGCTGTCTCCTTGAGCTTGTTTTCCATTTCAAGGAGTTCCTTTGCTCTGTTAACACCTGTATTCTCTTCTCTGGCCAGAGTAATGAGATGACGGACCATTCGGGACATCCCTGCCTGTGCAGCACAGTGCAGGGGCGTGTCGCCGCTCTTGTTTTGCACAAACAGGAGGCGCTTCGCCTTACTACGGATGATGTCAGCGCTCGACAGGAAGCCATCACTCTCACCATATGCGGCCGCCACATGCAGTGCAGTACCCCCTTCAATGGTTACCCCATCCAGGAGCGACATGGCAGAAACTGGAGACAGGTGCAGAAGTGCTTCAACATCATCATAAGGTTTCTGCATCGATGCGCCTTTGTTGCTGGAGCTGTCGGAGCTATATGCCTGTTAGTAGTAATCTTGACAAGCAAGGTTGTTAGCTGGATTAGATTAGCTAGCCGGCGTTGTGTGTGTGGCTAAGTCTATAGTTGAGTGAAAACCGGATCAAGTAGCTATGTTGCTTGGCCGGTGCGTTGCATGCATAAAACCGTTGGTGCATGGCGTGCATGTAGTTAGCTGGTTAGTAACCGGTGTGGTGCGTGCGTGCGTGCCTGAGTTAGTGGGGAGTGTGTCCACTGACTGTATGCGTTGGTCAGCCTATTTAAGCAGAGCTGAGGGCCGTGAGGGCGGCCAAGGGGGGGCTAGAGATGTAGTCGTGTGTGTGCGCGTGTGTTCTCAGCCACGGTGTGTCGCCGAGCCTCAGTTTATGCTGAAGAAAAGAAATCACCGTTCATGCGGCGAGGCGTTTGTGCTCCGGGAAAAAAGTGTGCTCCTTTTCCACCTCCGTCCGGCGTGAGAGAGAGCGGCAACAACAATGCCATGAGCAGTTCAAGATTTCCTTTACTAGAATTCATAGAAGGATGCAGCTGACCGTGTTTCGCCTGTTGAGAAGAAACTCCAAGTCTCCAAGTCTTGCCAAGAGCCAGAGCAAGCCAATGATAGCAGCAGGGGGTTCATGACCACCGGGAAAGGCTCCGCCGTGGAGGTCGTTGAATCCTCCTTGCTCAGCAGACCCTTCAAGTGCTGACAGTTACAGATCTGTACAAAGTCGTCTTCTCTCCCACCAATGAGAAAAAGTCGTCTTCTCCATCCCATGCTTGTTTATTCTCAATTAGTTTGATCCACATCAATTAGTTAAATTCTGCAATAATGTACAGATCTTTCGTTGCAAGCATACGCAGTAAAAACAAAGGGGGAGACTACGAGATTCTTAATGTAGCCAGGAAAAAAAAGGGGAAAGGTGGAGAGCGGCGTTTCGGTGCCCGGGTGCATCTGCACCCGGTCAAAAAAAATTCATAAATTTTTTAGAAAAATTCAAAAAATTCCAAAAAAATTAGGGTGGTAGACAATTTGATGCGTGAGATACGCTCCAATTTTCAAAACATTTGACTTCTGTGCAGCTCTCAGCAAAAAAGACAAATCAGACCAGAACAGTATATGAACAGTACACATTTTTACAGACCTCCGATTTGTCTTTTTTACTGAGAATTGCACAGAAGTCCAAATGTTTTGAAAATTGAAGCGTACCTCACGCATCAAATTGTCTACCACCCTAATTGTTTTTGAATTTTTTTGAATTTTTTTAGTATTTATTTTGATTTTTTTCGTGAGCGCAGGTGCAGATGAGCTCGGGCTTAGATTCGAATTTTCAGGAAAGGTGCCGCTAAAAAATACAACAAATTTCGGATTGAGAAGGAATTTGCAGTGAAAAAAGCAAAAGTTGAGAAGGACTTATCGATTCCTTGCTAAGTGTATGGGTTCCGGCAGCCGTGCTGCCGGAGGCCGGCGACTTATGGCGGGCGGAGCAGGCGGTGGCGGCGCCATAGCGAGACGAGATGCGCGCAGATGCGGCCGCATATCCGAGTGAGGCTTGAGGAGGAGCAGAAGGAGGCGAGAGAGGAGGGGACGACAGCGGCGGCAGTCGGCAGAGAGGCACGAAGATGCTAGTTTGGTGCATGGCGCATGCTGGCCGAGCGGAGAATCTCTGGGAGTAAAATGCCCCATTTCTCCATGAATTCGTTTAAGATGCACAATTTAGTCCATAATCTGGTTTAGGTGGTACTTCCTCCATTTTTAAATATAAGTCTTTTTAGATAATACACTACAGACCATAAAGTATAAGTCTTTTTAGAGATTCCACTACGGAGGTCCATAATGAAATCTCTAAAAAGACTTATATTTAGGAACGGAGGGAGTACAAATTACATCCAAAACGGTTCACCGGTAAAAAAATCCATGCAGTTGCCTTATTTGTGTAGCTCACTTTTTTTTTGCTTATTTCATGCACATGTGTAGTGCACATCCATATTACCATGTGGGATTTCTTTTAGTAGCATTTCCTTGAGACTTCAATTTGTGATTTTCGAACTGTTCAAAATAAAGTGCTCACTGTGTTCCAAAGTGAACTTTTGATTTTTTATAGCAGATTATAAAATAAGTTTAACACAACAATTCAGCCATCACAAGTTGAGCCTTAATTTGTGTGCGTGAAATTTACCTATAGTTTGAATCGTACTCCCTCCGTCCCAAAATATAAGATTATTTTTTACATTATCGTTGGTCAAAAAATGATCTTACATTTTGGGACGGAGGGGTTATATCTGAAGCCTGAAGGCATTGAACTTGCATCGGATACTAGGATGGTTTTGCAAATACTTAGGGCAGTGATGTAATAAACTACAATTGTCTGCAGCAGGGGCAATGAAAGATTCAGCCTCATGAAGGATCTCAATGGTTACTGGACTTAAATATTTTACCCGAATAGAGTCGGGGAGTTGTGACTGCTACAACATCATGACGTATTGGCAATCCCATACCGGTAAAAAGGCTATCAACTTTAGAAATGATATGAACTCAGTTTATGCAACCATGCTTTTGTTACTGCTAATTATAGTGGCATGAATGATAGAATGGTCGTGAGGGATCATTCCTCTGAAACGAGGATGACTTGACATTATGATTTCCAATTTTTTATTCTCCCTTGGAGCAACTTCGAGTCAAACGTCGAGTCAGTTTCACGATGGCCGCAACTACAACCGTGTGTACATAATAGTATGTGTACCTGATTCCCACATACACACATCTCGTGTCGACCAAATCAGATTCCCTCCTTCGGGTTTCATTAGCAGAGTTTGCTCGATCGCCCAGTATGTAACTACTGAAGCAGCCCAACATAAACGTTGTGGTTCTCAAGACCAAACAATCCCAGTCGATATGCCTGAAAGGCTTGTCTTCACCACCGCGGCGGTGGTGAAAATGATACACCAATGGAAATACATGGGTCGAGGTCTCTAGTGTGGGTGCACGCGAGCGAGGAATCGGGGTCCCATTGCAGGCTGCTACATTGTTGTGCCCGAACACCGGCACCGGCCGACCTTACGCTCATGTGGAGAAGGTGATCATGCCAAGAGCCACGGACACACAATAGTGGATGTCATCGTTGTAATTTTGATGGAGAGCTATCATAAGGCTTATGGTGTACTTGATAAGGAGAGATGCGTGAGGTATACTGGCCATAGCTTCATGCAGACCAATCAAGACATGCATGTCCAACTGGAACCCCAAGCCTTCTATGTTTTGGTATACTCCAATATCTAATAACATTCTATCTAATATGGAGGAATTAACGCATGTATCCAATTCTTAATACTCAACGTCAATGGGATCTCGAATGGGTTAAATATGGAGACACTGGTAGTATTTATACTACCATGATAACTATGATACTATATAGGGATAGTCATATGATTTTCATGAACCTAACTAACTTTGTCATGCAAAAAAAAGGTCAAACAAAGCTATGCCTATAATAGTCATACAATTTCTATGCTCAACGATTGGCGGACGGGCTTATTACATGCATGAGAGATATCCAAAATGAAAGAAGCCTCATGATAGTGTGTTGAAGATAGAAACAGGCCTGGATAGAAACTAATTATACTCCTCTTTTTTGTGGGAAGAAATCATATACTCTGCTCATACTAACAGTAACAGCATAGACCATTGGTCCACCTTTGAAAACTGTTATTAACAATACATCATGCACTAGAGTTGTTGCTCCCATCTTCTCAGTTTCAACAAACGAACATGCAGATGAGCGACAACTCAAGTGTGCCAAGCTGCCAAAGTTATCTCCCTTAACTGAACAAGGCGTGGTTTATATGACCGCTCAAAACTAGACATTGGAGAAAATCATTGATAAAAAGCTGATACTATAAAGGTTTGCCTAGTGTCCATGACGCCGTTCCCCCGAGGGGTTATTGCCAAAACACTCAATTCATAATCAATTTCTTCATGGCTATTGGTCTCAGAGGACTCACATAATCTGCAAGGAAGCCCTTGTAGTTAGTGCAATTCTTTGCAACTTGTCATACTGTGTACATCCAACCAGGGCATCCAGTCTAATTTTTTTGTTTCATTTATATTTAATAGTGTCATTTACTTTTCTTAAGAGCTTAACAATCACTACTAGAATAGGCAAGGTTGCCCATTGCTCACTTGTTTTCTGAGATCCTTTTATTTATCGAGAACTTGGCAAAAGAAGAGGAAGCCGAGTGCAAGGTAAAAACAACTCGGCAATGACATAGAACTCAGCAAACAAGCATCTTTGATGAGTACGGAATAAAGAACTCGGCGAAGAGGTATAACTCGACATAGGTGGTTCTTATAAAACTGAACCTTGCCAACTTTTGGCATGAATCAACTAAATTTTATTTGGTACTCACTCTGTCCGAAAAAACTTGTCCCAAACTTGTCCCTCAAATGGATGTATCTAGCACTACCTGGTGCTAGATACATCCATTTGAGGGACAAACTTTCTCGCACGGAGGGAGCAGAACCTAATGACCTTTAACTTCGGGTTTAGACACTGAACATACAGATTTTTATACAAGTATAAACGGATGATGATGGATTCATCTTCAGCGCACCCCATAGCAAATACCACAAACATGGCAGGTGTGTGCGTCTTTCTTTTTGTTTTTTGACCCCTTTCCATAGCTGCCCTCGCTATCCTGACCTACTCGTTGGGTAAACAAGTAACGATGACTCTCATTTGCATCCTAAGACCCCTGGGGTGCAACAGTGTTCTTGTCTGCCAACTACAGCATCATGACTGATAGTAGCGATGGGGCATCTCTCTAGCACGAGGATGACCTAAATTACGATATCGAATATATATTTTTGAGAGGGAGGGACCAAGACTCCAACACCGAGTCGGTTACGCGCAAGCCACGGAGACACGGCCGTCTATATACAATGATGTGTATGTAACTCTCGCGTACATGCATCTGAACATCTCATCTCATCTTAAGCACCTCCAATCCCTTCCTTGCACGGTGTTGAGTAGTGAGAGCTGCTTGAGGGCAAACCTGACGCCTGCGCTGAGCTCGGTGATTAATGACCTCCAGGGCACGACAACACTGCTGATCCAAGACTGGTGGTGGTGTCGATGGGAGGATGTTTCACGAGACCTGCCCCTTGGACATTAGTGCTGCGACAAGACCCTTGGGCTGCTGTGTAAGGGACGGCCGGTGACCCAAAGACGGCACAGGCCATCGCACTGTTGAGTCCAAGAAGGTGTTTGAGCGGAAGTGCACCCCAGGGACGTGTAAAGCCACGTTCCCTCCTTCCACCATGTGGTACATTATTAGGTATTTGTGGATGTCCAAAATGGCCCCAGATATATGCACAGGATTGTATGGCGATGTTGTAGCTTTTGTGGAAAGCTACCATGAGGTTCATAGTACAAATACGCATGGTGAACCGGAACCCCAACCCTTCTATATTTTGGTATACTCCAATATCTCATCCTCTCACCATTATATCCTCTTCTCAGTACTCAACGTTAACGGGATTTAGAGTGGGTTAAACATAGAGAAACACTTGGTATTTATACCACTAGGATAACTCATACCTATATAGAGTAGTCATACCACTCAGATGAACCAAACTAACTTTGTCATGCAAAATGATATTCACATATAGACATGCATGTAACAATCATACAACTTCTATGCTCAACCGATTTGCAAAAAAAAAAAAGAAACACATTGTATGCATGAGAGAAGTTCCAGCATGAAAGAAGCAGCATGAAAATACTTTGTTGAAGGAGTATAAATTATAGGAGGCTCTTAGTATAGGAAGAACACATCATGCGCTTCAACCGTTCCTCTTGTTCTCTCTTGTTCAAAAGGAACATGGAGGTGAGCAATAACGACTCAAGGGCGCTGCTCTAAGTGGAAAAAATTTCTCCCTTAACCGGCCAACATGTGGTTTATGTGGCCGTTTGTGAAAATCTTTGGGAAGAAACCAATAAAATCTTCCTGGCGGTCCATAACGCCCTTTCCCATATGGATTATTACAGATCTGTACAAAGTCGCCTTCTCCCATCAATAAGAAAAAGTCGCCTTCTCCATTCCTTGCTTGTTTATTCTCAGTTAGCGTGATCCACACCAATTAGTTAAATTCTGCAACTAGGTGGGCTAATTAATTCAGTACGAACACATGGGCACTGCAATAATATGCTGTGCTCCAAACAAAGTATTCAGCTTCGTCGTTTTCTTCTTGACTATATGGTGGATCTTTCGTCGCAAGCATGCGCAGTTAAAAAAGGGGGGAGACGACGAGATTCAGACTGTAGCCAGTGGAAAAAAACTCAAAAAAATCGGATTCAGATGGAATTTGTAGTGAAAAAGAAAAAGTTGAGAAGGACTTATCAATTCCCTGCTAGTCTACGGGTTCCCAGCAACCGTGCGGCCGGAGACTGGCGACTTACGGGCGGCGGAGCCGCTGGTGGCGGCGCCGGAGCGAGACGAGATGCAGTCGCATATGCGCATGAGGTGTGAGGAGCAGCAAGAGGCTGCGGGAGGCGGGAGGCGGGAGGCGGGAGGCCGGAGACGAGGGGACGACAGCGACGGCAGCCGGCGGAGAGGCACAAAGATGCAAAGATGCTAATTTGGTGGATGGCGGCGTGCTGGACGAGTGGGAATCTCCGGGAGTAAAATGCCCCCATTGCTCTATGAATTCGTTTATTAAGATGCACAGTTAAGTCCATAATCTGGTTTATTAAGTGATACAATTACGTCCAAACCAGTTCACTGGTAAAAAACAATGGAGTTACCTTATTTGTGTAGCTCATTTTTTCTTATTTCATCATCAAACTTTACACACGTGTAATATACGTGCATCATATTACCAGGTGAAATTTCTTCTAGCATATTTTTGAAACTTCAAATTGCGATATGCGAACTATTCAAAATAAAGTGCTCACTATGCGTTCCAAAGTGACTTTTGATTTTTATGGAAGATTATAAAATAAGGTTAACACAAATATTCAGCCACCACAAGTTGAGCCTTAATTTGTACGTGCGTCAAATTTATTGTCACACCAATAGTTTGAATCGTATATCTGAATTTGAACTTGCATCGCATACTAGGATGGTTTGCAAATACTTTAGGCCAGCGATGTAATAATAAAGTGTAATAACTGTCTGCAGCAGGGGCAATGAGAGGATTCACGCTCATCAAGGACCCCAATGGTTACTGGATTGAAATATTTGACTGGAAAAGTATCGGGGAGGTTTGACTGCTACGACTTCACAAAGTATTGGAAATCAGATACACGTAAAAGGGCTATCGTCTTTACAAATGATATGAACTCAGTTATGCAATCATGCTTTTGTTCTTGTACTGCTAAAACGAGGGTGGCCTGGAATTAGAATTTCCAGTTTTTTTTATTCTTCTGTGGGAGGAACTTTGACTCGAACACCAAGTTAGTTTCACGATGGCTGCATAACCACAACAGTCTACACACACAATAGTATGATGCGTAACTAATTCTCACACGCAAACATCTTGTCTCAACCAAATCAGCTCCCCTTCCACAGTTTTCATTATCAGAGTTGCTCGACCGCCCAGCATGGAGCTACCGAAGAAGCCCAACACAAACGCTGCGGTGGTCGAGGCCAAACAAACCCAGTCGGCATATCATGTGATATGCCCTGAAGAATTGCATTCACCATCGCGGCAGTGGTGAAAATGATGCACCGATGGGAAAACACATGCATGAACAGCTCGGGATTGGGCGCACGCGAGCAGAGAATCGGCGCTCCGTTATAGCCTGCTGCATTGTGGTGCCCAAAACACACCATCGGCTGACCTTATGCCCGTGCAGAGAAGGTGATCAAGCCAAGAGCTATGGACGCACAATAGTGGATGCCATCGTTGTAGTTTTGATGGAAAGCTGTCATAAGGCTTATGATGTACTTGTAAAGGAGAGATGCCTGAGGTACACTGGCCATAGCTTCATACAGAACAATGAAGACATACATGTCCTATCAGAAGTCAGAACCCCAAGCCTTCTATGTTTTGGTATACTCCAATATCTCATATTATCCTGTATAATATGGGGTAATTAACGAATGTATCCATTTCTTAATACTCAACATCATTGGATTTAGAATGGGTTAAATATGGGGACACTGGTAGTATTTATACCACCATGATAACTTTGATACTATATAGGAATAGTCATATGAATTCCATGAACCTAACTAACTTCGTCAGGCAAAAATAAAAGAACGGCCATACAAAGCTAACAGTCATACAACTTCTATGCTCTTGGCTGACAGGCTTATTCCATGCATGCGAAAGATCCAAAATGAAGGAAGCCTCACGATATTGTGTTGAAGATAGAAATTAGTTGTACTCCTTTTTTTTGTGGGAAGAAATTTTATACTCTGCTCTTACTAAAGGTAACAACGTGGACCACGTGTTGCCCAAAAGTACAAAATTATCTCATCTTCAGCAAACGAACATGCAGATGAGTAGCAACTCTTGATACCCCTTCGCTTCTCACCCTTCCAAGACCCAAAGCTAGGGTTTTCGCTGCCTCCCGCCGTGCAGCCGCTGGCCTGCCTTGTCTACTTTGCCTTTAGGGCCATGGAGGTGCGGTGAATCACTGGTCCTTGTCGGTGGGAGGACTCCTTTTTAGGTATTTTCTTGAATTTTGGTAGGGCTTATGTCCTGCTCAGAAAGACGAGTCAGCGGCGGCTTCTTGAAGATGGAATAAGCTACTCGCCCCTAGCCCCCGTCCCAGTGGTGCTTCTAGCACCGTCGGAGGGCGTGTGGAGGTTTGTTTCCGGCGGATCTCGCTGAATTAGATCAGCGTTTGTCATTGGTGGGTCTACTTGGATTCGGTCTTCGTTCGTCTATGTTCGCGTGTCTACAGGGTGGATGCTTCCGGTCCACGCTTCTCTTCATCAGCATCGGTTGTTGTTCTGGTGCGCTGATCCTCCGGGACCTTAGCATGAAGACTTCCCGACTGTCTACTACAATAAGGTTTGCCCGGCTCCGGCGATGGAGGGGCGATGATAGTGGCACATCTTCGTTTTCGCTCCAGTGCTTGTAGTGGTCGTTAGGTGGTCTACGGACCTGAATGTATTTTTTAGTTCTAGTGTTTTTTTACTACCTTAACAGTTGATGAATAGATCGGAAGTTTTCCCGTAAAAAAAGAAAGATGAGCAACAACTCAAGGTTCCCAAAGTAGCAAATTATCTCCCTTACCGACCAAGGCATGGTTTATATGTCCACTCAAAACTAGCCTTTGAAGAAAATCATGGTTTAAAAAGCTCATAATATAAAAATATGCCCTGTGTCGTTGTTTCCCGGAGGGATTTTGCCAAAAAACACTCAATTCGTAATCAGTTTCTTCACGGGGATTGGCCTCCGAGGACTCGCATAATCACCAAGGAAGCTCTTATAGTTAGTGCAATTCTTTGCAACTTGTCATACTGTGTACATCCATCCAGGCATTCAGTCAGAAATTTTTGTTTCATTGATATTTACTAGTGTCTATTACTTTTCTTAAGAGCTGAAACAAGCGTTACTAGAATCAGCAAGGTCGCTCGGTGCTCATTTGTTTGCCGAGTTCCTTTTATTTATGGAGAACTCGGCAAAAGAAGAGGAAGCCGAGTCCCGAGTGCAAGGTAAAAACAACTTAGCAATGGCACAGAACTCGGCAAACAAGCAACTTTGACGAGTATGGAATAAAAAACTCGGCGAAGAGGTAGAACTCGACAAAGGTGGTTCTTATAAAACTGAACCCTAGCGAAAGATGCAAAGACCCTCATTTGCATCCTGAGTCCCTATAGGTAACCCTAGGCGAATATTCTTGCCGTCTCATTCAGAGAGCATACAAGGAGAGTAGCTCATGCTTAGGCGTGGTTTCGCAATGTTGTAGGTAGCTAGCTGTGTTCAACTCCCTGGACCAACCTAGCAATATTTCACTACAGAAGGAGTATTATACCCCCTCTGTATCAAAATACTTGTAGTTGGGGGGAACTTGTACTAATTTCCCCCAACTACAAGTATTTTGGTACAGAGGAAGTATATGGAATTTATTATAGCAAACTATAAATGATTTTAACACATCAATTCAGTAATCATAAGTTGGACCTTAATTTGTACGTGCGTCAATGTTATTTCCATGTCATCAAACACTGGGATGTATTTGTCCTATCCAGATCCTTCTTGGTACGGCCTTGGCCGGCCGGTGGCACGAGGACCAGTGAGGGGCAGCTGGAGGCTCCCCGCCGGCGTGCCAACGGTGGCCCTTTTCTTCACGGCGAGGCTCCGTTCGGTTCCAGCCAGCTGCGAGGTTGGGGGGACGCGACTTCCGGTGAAAATCATGTCGACTTCGGTCATGGCAGACGATGGCGGCGCCTATGAGGTCGGTATTGTTATTGCAGGTCGTGGCGCCCCACTCGTGATGCTCCGGGGGAAACTCTAGATCTGGATCTATTGAATCGGACGATGATGGTACCTTTGATGCCATTGTCCCTCCTGAGGGCACCGTTTTGGAGCAAGTGCTGGTTGGACGGGACAAGCGGAAGGGCGGTGTCTCATCCACCGCAAGGCCGACTGCAAATCCCGGTGGCATGGCGCTGCGGAGGTTCGGCGACGGCCGCATGTGGACGGATATGTGTAGCATGGTGGAGTTGTCTGCGGTCGTGGCAGCGTCGATGGCAGGCCAGGCAAGGTCGATGGATCAGTTACTGCTTTGGAGATGGACCGATGGAAGATGGTGGCGGCAGTCTCTGAGAGTGCGTCGGTCTGGTATCGGACCCAGTCCTGCTGTGTAGCTGGGCTGGGGAATCCGACATTAGATGTTAGGGTTTGGTGCGATGTCCGCTTGGTATTAGGCCCGGATATTCGGCACACCTTTATCAATGGGATAGGAGTAGCAACAGGTGTTGTCTAGATGGTGGCTTCAGGTTGACTGATGTATTACTTTGTATGATCTCTGTGAATAAATAATAAAATGGCCACATGCATCGTTCAGATGCAGAGACCGGGGGTCTATCCTCCTTTCAAAAAAAATAAATCCATAAACATCGCTGGATGCAAATGCTTTGGGCATTGATCTGATGAATGGTACAATAGCTTGCCCCTTCAAAAATGATGTGAACTCAGTTGTGCAATAGTGTTCTTGTCTGCCAATTACAGCATCATGACTGATAGAACGGTAGTGATGGGCCATCTCTCTAACCCGAGGATGACCTAAATTAGGATATCGAATATATATTTTTGGGAGGGAGGGACCACGACTCGAATACCGAGTCGGTTACGCGCAAGCGGCAGAGCCATGGCCGTCTATATACAATGATGTGTATGTAACTCTCATGTACATGCATCTGAACATCTGATCTCATCTGAAGCACCTCCTATACACTCCTGGCCCGGTGTTGAGTAGTGAGAGCGTTTGCTCGAGGCCAACCCTTGCGCCTGCGCTGGGCTCGGTGATTAATGGCCCGGAGGACACGACGCCGTTTGCTGATCCAAGACTAGTGGTGCCCTTGACGCCTGGATGTTTCATGAGTCCTGCCCATTCTCGGGCTGCTGCGTGGGACGGCTGGTGACCCAAGGACGGCCGAGGCTGTTGCACTGACTGTTGAGTCCACGAAATTGTTTGAGCGGAAGTGCACCCCGGGGACGCCGAAAGCCACGTTGCCTCCTTCCACCAAGTGGTACATTAGCACGCATGAGATTACCCTGGGAATGGCATGGATGCACGCTTGTGGATGGCGACGCTGTAGCTTTCCTGGAAAGCTTCCATGAGGCTTATAATATAAATATGCATGGCGAACCATAACCCGAATCCTTCTGTATTTTGGTATACTCCAATATCTCATCTCTCTCTGTTATATCCTCTTCATAGTACTCAGCGTTAATGGGATTTTGAGTGGGCTAAACATAGAGAAACACTTGGTATTTATACCACTAGGATAACTCATACCTATATAGAGTAGTCATACGACTCAGGTGAACATAACTACCTTTATCATGCAAAAAGACGTTCATATATAGCTATGCACATAACAGTCATACAACTACTATGCTCAACCGTTGCAGAAAAGAACATTTGCATCCATGAGAGAAATTCCAAAATGAAAGAAGCAGCCTGATGATACTTGGTTGAAGATAGCACTACTAGGAAAATGCTAATTAGTGACGCACCTGTTTTGGCTATTAATGGCGTATTACAAGTGTGTCAATATTAACACGTCACTAATAACAAGTACTAATGACGCACCCCTGGTGCACCACTAGTATCCTAAATAAAAGTGGCGCACCTGACAGTGCGCCATTAGTATGTCCCTTGGTGCGCCATTACTATACCTCCCAGGGGGCATATTTACCTTGTGCTCTGGGTTACTAATGGCGCACTACTAGATAATGCGCCACTAGTATGTTTATTGCAGTGCGCCACTAAAGTGCAGTATGGTGCGCCACTAGTATGAATATTAGGAATTTTTTCTTTTTTCTTTTTTGATATTTGCACAGGTTACAAAATATATTACTGCACAGAATATAGACAGCACAGCATATAAATAGCAGATTTATCGAATACAAATAGAAGACTAGTCTCCGAATACAATTCATCATATTAGTCTCCGAATTCAAAAAACCGAACAAAGTTAGAACATCACAAGTCTCGAGACCGCGAGTAGCAAGTTTGTCTTCATATTACAAGTCGATATCGATCATCTAAACTACCATCACATAGAAAAGAGCTGCGGTCATCACGATGAGCATCATCGCGATGGAACTGGTCTTCATCAGGTTCCTCCTCCGCTCACTCCTCTCTCCCACTAGATAGCGCGCGTATCTAGCTTCCGCCGCCGGCCTAGTGGTTTACCCTTTGTAACTGTTACCGCTGAAACGATGAATCTGTCTCCGACACTCCTCCCAGTCGTCGTAGACTCCGGCAACCTTACCCTTGTATACGACATACGACGGCATCTCTATGCACTAGACAAACAAAACGTTAGTAGCAATTCACAGACAATACATAAGCAATATATAAGTATGCAACAAAAGGATCCGAAGAGAAAAGCAACACATTAATAGCACGATTCATGGTCCTACTAATAAATAACATCGATTACATATAAGTTGAACGACTATCCAAACCAAAGAGACATACAAGTTCATTAAAGTTTAATTACAACATGAGCTAATCGATATTTCAGAACTATATAGCATCACTACTTTCGACTCAACTCAGAGACCGGAGCGTGGATGAAGCCGCCGTCTTTTGTGATGGTCATGAAATTGCGATCGTTGTCAGCCTGCATTTGTAGCGTTGTTTCTATTTCACTGTTGGATGGTTGATATCTAAGGTAGAACTGCCCCGAGGTACGAAGGACATCTTGATGGATGATTTCCGCAAACTCCGACTGGATGCGAAAGAATTCTTGTCTGAGGTCCGCGTCCTGGATTGCCAACAAGCGTGCGGCCCAATCTTTGAGACTATTTGGTTGCAAAAGTTGATTATGGTCCCGTACGATCGCCTGCATGTGACGGAGGGCGTAGTAGGCATCCTTCTGACCGTCGGGCGGCTGCTTGACACAGGGGAACGTCGTTACGTGGGTGAACACGTGCTTGCCGTACCAAAGAATTGGCCTCCCGAAGGTGCCTCCAGATTAGGCGTAGCCGGGGAGAACATCATCAAGAACTTTCTTGATATTTGTGTAGTCTTTATTCGACTGACGGTCCGAGTCGAAATACGTGGCCATAGAATAGTTCGGGCTTAAGAGGATGAGTGTGCAACGTGTGTCACTGCACAAAACACGGAATGTTAGGAAAAAAAGAACGATCGAAACCTGAGAAATCATATGTTACGGGCGGTGAGGGGATGACTTATCTGGGTTCGCCAGAATGACGCCTTCGAGGTATGAACTCGCGACTTGCCGGTCCCCAGTGCTGCCCAAGATCTTGGCACGCATGTAGAATGGGTCGACTATCACGATGTCCAGGATCTTGTCTCTAATGATCCACATCTCCATACTCAGCGAAAATAGCCGAACGAAGGTGTAGTGCAGCGGATGAAGGTTAAACATAGCGAAGATGTCATCAAACCGCAGGACGATCATACCCCCGATGGCGCTATCGACAAAGCCCTTGCCCTCTGGCACCTTGGCCACGAAAACCGGGTATGCCACATCATTCTCGGAGAGACGTCGCTTCTCCAAAGAAAGAACACTATCATGCAGACTCCGCATAGCACCGGTTGCAGCATTGAGCAGACTAGTCGGTAGCATCGGCCTACCCGCCACATGCACCCTCCTCGAGATATCCTTAGATGAAGGTGGCCCGTCCTGAGCACGGATCGTACTCGGTGCCCGCTGGCTCGCACCCTTGTTATTATTTCTTTTCTGTCCCTTCTTCTTCTGCTGTAATGGGATCGAGTTCTGCTCAGAGACCACCTTCTTGAGTGTGTTGGGGCTGATAATATTTCGCACCTCGACTATCTGAGGCTCGGTGAAGGTGGCAGCTGGAGGCATCTCCTGAGAACTGAATGCCAGACGACGCCTGTTACAATTGGGTTTCTCCGCGGTACCAGCTAGATCGCGATCGTCTTTTGCAGGGTTGGGTTCTTGAGAAGGAGGCCCCAAGAATTCGTCACCGTACCCATGTTCGTTGAAGTACTTATCGACCCTGGTAAATGTACCGTCGTCGTCGTCCGGATCCTGTACCATATGCATGTCCGGATCTCACATATGTTCGTCGTCGTTCAGTAGCATTGCGGCGGTCTTGCCATGGCTTGGCGCCAGCACGACTGGCGGTGTTGTCTGTGGGGTGGTGTTCCCCACCCCCAAACGAATCTGGCTCTTCGGCCAAAGTATGGACCAGCCTATGCAGGCGCTGAGGGTTATCACATCATCTTCAATGGCCCCAGGGGGTCGATATGGAGGTACAAGTCGTCGCAGCCCCGCGGCACCCGAACTAGTTGAATCCTATACACGTTGGGTGGCATCAGATTACCATGGAACAGGCGGTTGTTCGGTTGAACGATTCTGGCCTTGGCGACATCGATCAACTCGCCGTTCACGAAGTGCAGGAGAGTGCATGGAACGTCGACGGCGCCCTGCGAAAACATGTAGGGCGTCAGGGATGCCCAGTGAAAGGAAAGGAGACGAAGTCATCGGCCGAGAGGCTTAGTTACCGTGATAGTGTCGAGCTCGGCTAATGTCGAGGCACCGCCAACGGCGGGCGTGCAAGTGACGGAGGGGCCACTTGCTGCCGATGTGCCGGCCGGCGTATTCTTCCCACACCTGGGTGCATTAAGCTCCAATGCCGGCACCGACACCGCAGACACCACTGCCGCCTCCGCCGGAGACACCAATGGCACCGCCGGCACGTTGTGCGAGTTGCTGCCCGTGAAGCCGGGAATCGGGGGCGGCCCCTGTTGGCCGCCCGCAATCCACGCCTGCAGCCCCTCAAGCAAGGTAGGAATAATGGCGGTTATCGTCGCTCCCAGTTGGTCTCGCACTTGCTCTTCGACTATCTCCATAATCCGCGCCACTTGTGCCCTGAGTTCTTGAACCCCGCGCTCCTGGCTTTCCGAGCTGGTCTTTCTCTCCTTTCGCCCAGCGGTATAGTATTCCGACCATTTTGTGGACAAGCCTTTGCCGGCCACACGACCAGTTGACGTTGGCTTACTGAGCTTATCCTTGTGTTTCATTACGTTCAACGCCCTATTTAAAGTGGTGTCCCAAGAGGAGCTCTGAGACGACCCCGCGCTACTGCTTTCAGTTTCCTGCGGAAGGAACATGAACCATTTAGAAAATTGGCTTCATTCATTAGAATGCAACCATATGGAGCTAATTACGTGGGGGTGTATTCTTTACCAGAACAAGCTCAAGCGCCTTGGTCTTCGGATCCGTGGTAAGCTCCTTGGTTACCGGATCCATCTTGTACCGGGCCCTGACATAGTTCCTGGTATACTTGTCATGGTATTTATCGAAGAGGGGCGGTAGGCCTTGCTCGGCATGCTCCGCGTCCTCCTTGTCCCATGTAGGTTCCGCCACTCTGTAACCGCCGGGACCGAGTTTGTGGACCCCTAAGTTCAAGTCCCGCATTTCTTTCCCCCACTGACTTGATTCCGCGGTTGCGTTGCTCTCGCAGTTGATCTTGAACTCCAGGTAGTCAGCTTCGCTGATCGAAGGATTTGTCTCCTTGATCTTCTCATAACTATCACCTTTTTCAATCCTTCTCTTCACCACGGCTCTCCAAGTAGCCAGGGCCGTGCTCATCTTCGTGAGGGTGGCACTGTTCACTTTATTCCCTGAGAGCCGTGTGTTTGCAAAGTCACCGGGGAACTTGTATCGTTCGTGCAGCTTCGTGAAGAGGAGGTTGCGCAAATTCCCTCGGTCACGATGCCTTAGGTTCTCGGTGTTGATCGAGACGGTGCTCCGGAGAATGCACCCGAGCTGTCCTACGTACCCCTTTACTAATTCTGGGGGCACCGTTGGCTGCCCACTGGAGGACACTTCAGTAAATTCCTCCTTGACGGTGCCGAGCACGTTCAGGCGCCGGTCCTTCCGTTGCCTCTTCGGTTGGCTGGCATCTGTGGGTGTGTTGCCATCATTAGTGGTCGCATCCTCGGCGGCACCATCAGTGGTGTCATCCCCGACGCCACTAGGGGTTGTGTAGTCGGGATCGGTGTCTTCCGCGGCGTCCGCATAGTGGTGAGGTTCTTCCTCCATCTCCTGGGACAGCTCCCAGAATTGCTTGCCCGAACCGTCGGCCTCATCGTTGTGGGCCATGTTTCGCTCTAAATAGGAAAAAAGTTTGGTCAAAAAATTGGTTATTATCACGGAACAAGATCTCTAAGTTAACCAAATAACCTAATTCTCGAGGAATGTCGCCAAAAAGTTGGTTATTGTCAAGGAACAATTGAGAGATGTTTGTGATATTGCCTAGGTGTTTTGGATGGAACCTAAAAGCTAAGCTAAGCTTAGTGTTATTTCAGGGTTGGTTTGTGAGGAATTATCATGGTCTCCTCATTTAGGGTTTGTCGACACCGAGGCATCCTAAAAGCTAAGCTTTTATCATTTAGGGTTTGTTGATGCCGAGGCACGCCAAAAGCCTAAGTTTTCATCATTTAGGGTTTATCGATGCCGAGGCACCCTAAAAGCCAAGGTTATAACATTTAGGTTTTGTCGACGCTGAGGCACCCTAAATGCTAAGTTAATTTTTCATCATTTAGGGTTTATCGATGCCGAGGCACCCTAAAAGCTAAGGTTTTATCATTTAGGGTTTGTCGACGCCGAGGCACCCTAAAAGCCAAGGTTATATCATTTAGGGTTTGTCGACACCGAGGCACGCCAAAAGCCTAAGTTTTCATCATTTAGGGTTTATCGATGCCGAGGCACCCTAAAAGCCAAGGTTATAACATTTAGGGTTTGTCGACATCGAGGCACCCCAAAAGCCTAAGTTTTCATCATTTAGGGTTTATCGATGACGAGGCACCCTAAAAGCCAAGGTTTTATCATTTAGGGTTTGTCGACGCCGAGGCACCCTAAAAGCCAAGGTTATATCATTTAGGGTTTGTCGATGCCGAGGCACCCTAAAAGCCATGGTATCATCATTTAGGGTTTGTCGACGCCGAGGCACCCCAAAAGCCTAAGTTTTGATTCAGCATCATGTGATAAAGCATGATGGTTTTTTGCTATATCAATCTCCAAAAAAGCATGATGCTAAATCAATACTCTACATGTATTGATTTTGCTTCTTCATCGGTTGTTAGTTTGTTAACCGGTTCTGTTTTCGTTACATAAAAACATGGCCACCAAGTTCCAGGTTGCAGCAGATTTGAGTGTGAAGGCTCGCCGGCTTGTGGAGAGATGGAGAAGGCATCTAACCGGTTTTTACTTGTCCCCTTAGGCTTTTAGTTGGTAAGTCCACCGGTGAGCTTCGACGAGTTCATGTCTGTAGCCTGCTGGGGTGTACAGCCTGGGAGCAGAGAAAATTTTTGTCGGCTGGGCAACTTTTGGAGGTCCTGCTTGGGCCATTTGGACAACTCCTAGTGAGTTAACTGGTCTGTGATAACAGAGTGTGTGCCTAATTGTTGCTCTTCTTATTGTTTCCGTTAGAGATTAATCAAAGTGTGCTGACTTTGAGTCAATTTCTGTATGCTTTTAATTGCGGGAAATATTTGATGACTTCATCCATATACAGTTGTTAGTTAAGCCTTATGAGCAATACATTGAATTCTGTTTTTGATAAGCTACATGAAGCAGAGTTTCTAAACTGGCAAGTGGACTGTACATTTGCGTTATTGCATCTCAAACATACATTAGAAACCTGTTTATGTAATGGTTTGCAGGCATAGTTTCAGAAACTAAACTAAGTTTCTTGTCCGTTATGGTGACATTGGTGAATTTATGGATAATCTGATAAGTATGTACATTGATTTGGGCAATGTTTAGTGGGAGTGATGAGACAAGTACTGAATACCTGTCATGTTTTCATGGGAAAACATAACTCTCGATCCTAGTTATATAAGTTAGAGATCCTAACTATCCTAAAGAGATATTGTTGCTGCCTGGAACTTGACTAACAGGACTGGCTACATGTAGAGTATTGATTCAGCACCCCAAAAGCCATGTGATAAAGAGGGCACCACTATATATTGAGTATTGATTCAACATCATGCTTTTTTGGAGATTGATATAGCAAAAAAATTATAGAAAATCTCCTAAAAAAAGTCATGCTAAATACACATACATGTAGTTTATCGAGTGATGGACAAAAAAATAGTTGATCCTACTTAATTAAGTACTAAGATACCCCGGCCCATGCATTAGTCGCAAGTACCCCATATGTCCTATTTTTAGCAAAGTCATCCTAAAATTCACGGAAAATTTCAGCACGACGTTTGCTGAAAATAGGACATATGAAGTACCCAAATTTGTCGGAACGGAAGTTAATCGACATTCCGGCAAACTCAAGGGTACCTGCAAAATCATCACGACACGATGGTCGGAGACTAAACCCAGCAAACTAGCAAAGTTACTGACGTGTTTACAGAAATTGTTTGCTGTAAAAGATGATCATCATCTTTACAAGTCTTTATCAATGTGATCAATTGATGGATCAACACGTAAAACATGTCCAATAAGAGCATATAATTCAACAACTCCACTGAAGATGTTCCCCAGAAACACTGATTTGATATATAACTGAGCAACATTGAAAATCAATTGAGGCTGCTACAACCTACATGTGACCCAATATTCATATGTCCTTGAGAAACATGAAGATCATGCTAAAGCAAAGTGTCCAAGCCAACAACTCCAACCAGTAAAAGTTCACAAACACCTTTATCAACAATTGAGTTTGGTGGGTGATATTGTTCTTGCATATGAAACTTGTGTAAAGCAACATCAGTATAACAATCATTTTCTATTTCTTCTAAACTCTAAGCATTGCTTAAATTTCTCTCATTTTCTAATATCCAACATCAATGCATCAATCCTACCTCATTGTGGACAAGTAGTTTGTACAAGGAAATAAAACATTCTTGGATCTAGCATTGTGTAGTTCTTCTAGATAGCCACTAGAACATCAGCAACCAAATATTGTGTAGTGATCTCGGTGCTCACCGGTGACTGGCAATGGTGGGAATGATTTGAGAGTAGGAGGCAGTGCTCACTTCCTGGATATGGATGTTCAAGTTCATCAGTGACGGTGAAGGAATGAATTCGAGAATGATAAGAGGTTGCAGAGGGGGAGAAGGAGGAGGGGCTAACCTTGACCAGAGGAGGTTGAAAACGACCACAGAACCGTCTTCATCGTGGACGCTGCTGGGGGTCGGAGCTTTGACCAGAGGAGGGGAGATCTGGGGAAGGAGGACGGTGATGGCCGCGCTCCGTCGCCGCCGCTGGAGGGGAGGACGTTAGATCCTGAACACCAGAGGGAGGGGTCGGGGGGCGTCACTTCTACCGTCGACGGAAGGAGGAGAGGACGGGCGGGGCGGGGCGGGGCGACGAGGAACCCTGGCTCGCTGGATTCGCTCGCTCGCTCTAGTGTTCGGGGAGGGGAATGGGGGATCGACCGAGACCTAGACCCAGGAACCAGACACCAGTTTGATCCACCGCACGACGGGGGAATGTTAGCAATCGCGCACCATCTAGGGGTGCGCCATAAAAACAGTTATAGCAATGGTGCACCTTCCCCTGGTGCGTCATTACTAATTTTTTTTGGATTTTTAGTTGCATCTAATATTTTTTTAGGAAATGACGATCAAATTTGAAAACATTTATGAATGTGAAAAAATATCAACAAATTTTTTATTTGAATATCATCAAATTTTTTATTTGAAAATATCATCAAATTTGTTATTTGAAAATATTTGAGAAGATATACTAAAAATTTCTATACCAATGGCGCACCTCCTAGGGGTGCGCCATAAGTACCTTGATAGCGATGGCGCACCTTCCCCTGGTGCGCCATTACTAACTTTTTTTGTATTTTTAGTTGCATCTAATATATTTTTAGAAAATGATGATCAAATTTGAAAACATTTATGTATATGAAAAAATATCATCAAATTTGTTATTCGTCATGTTCCATCTTCTTGTGGTCCATTATGGAGTTGTTGGTGTATGGCACTTCATCGTCGTCGTCATGTTCCATCTTCGGGTCGCCGTACTTGTCGAAGTCTTGCTCATTGGCGACTCCATCCATTTCGATGATCTTCATTTTTCCTCTCCTCACGACAACACGACTGGGCTTTGACGGGTCGGTAATGAAGAAGCATTGGTCCACTTGGGAAGCCAGTACCCATGGCTCATTTTTCGCGGTGATGTTTGCGCCCGCGGTCTTGGATTTGGCTTCGGGTATAACCATGGTGGTGAAATACCGGTCTTCTTTTAGGACGCTCTTGACCCATCTGACACGGAACATCGGGACCTTCTCTCTAGCGTAACTCAGCTCCTAGATCTCCTCGATCCTTCCGTAGTATCTGTCCTTGTCGTTACCGGTGTAGGATTCCATCGTTACCTTGGAGTTCTGATAACCATCGCTCTTCATGTCCTTGTCCTCGGTGTATAATGTGTAGCCGTTGATATCGTACGCCTTATAGGTCATCAGGTTGTGCTCGGCGCCGTGTGACAAGGCGAATATGAGTTTTTCTTCCGCGAAAGAATCCTCATGTAAAGGGTACGACGGAAGATTCTCCTTGAACCAACGCGTGAAACATGAGTTGTGCTCTTTGATTATATCTCCATCCGTCCTCTGTTGGCCTCGATCATTGTACGTCTTCTCAATAAAGGTTTTGTGCTGTACCACCCAAGGATTGACCACGTCTATGTGTTGTAGCGCGACTAGGTTTGCTCTCTCAAAGTCGGCGAGTCGACCCTCGAAGTCAACATGCATTTCGCGACGACCATCGCGGTGACCCCATCCAGCGAGCCTCCCGAGGTGCCTGTTGACGGGCAGACCAACGGGGTTCTCGATGCCTAGATAATTCGTGCAGTAGGAGATGCACTCTTCGGTCAGAAAGCCCCTGGCTATACTTCCCTCTGGACGTGACATGTTGCGAACATATCCTTTGATGACACCATTCATCCTTTGAAACGGCATCATGCTGTGCAGGAACGTTGGCCCGAGTTGGATGATATCCTCCACGATATGGACCAGCAGATGCACCATAACATCGAAGAACGCGGGCGGGAAGTACATCTCAAGCTCGCATAGTATCACCACGATCTCTTCCTGTAGCCTTCTGAGTTGCCTCACGCCAACCGACTTCTGAGAGATGACGTCAAAAAAGTTGCATAGGCCAAATAGCGTTTCACGGACGTGCGCGTCCATGATCCCACGGATCGCAACTGGAAGTATCTGCGTCATTAGCACGCGACAGTCGTGAGACTTCATCCAACTGAAGTTCTGCTTCGCTGAGTCTAGGTATTTGCTTATCTTCCCCGCGTAACCTTAAGGAAGTTTTACTCCTACTAGGCAGGGGAAAAACTGCTCGATCCCCTCCTGATTTAGAGTGAAGCACGCGGGAGTGTAGTCATTTCCGGTCTTCTTGGCCTTTTTTCCTTTGCGACGACTTTCCGTGTCCTGCTTCGCCTCATCATCATCATTAGCGTGAAGCTCCTCCCTGATGCCCATTGATTTCAAGTCTTCCCTTGCTTTCAGCCCATCTTTGGTCCTCTCTGGCATGTTGAGCAGGGTACCAAGCAGACTCTCGCACACGTTCTTCATGATATGCATGACATCAAGGCTGTGAGGCACACAGAGGATCTTCCAGTACGGCAAGTCCCAGAAAACAGACCTCGTTTTCCATACCTTCAGCAGCGGCTCTGGCGCCTTTCGCTTCTTTCCCGTCTTTGGCGCCTTTTGCTTCTTTCCAGGCAGTGGGTAATCTTTCCAATTTTTCAACAGCTCGCCTATTTCCTCGCCGCTCCTCGTACGCGGGAGTCTTCGGGGTTTGCTTTCACCATCGAACAGATCCTTGCGTTTTCTCCATGAGTCATTGTCGCGAAGCCACCTTCAATGTCCCATGAACACGGTTTTCAAAGACTCGAGATCTCTATCTAGCTGGTGATACGTTGTGTCATCCATGCACCTGATGCATCCATAAAATTTGTGGACCACCTGCCCCGCGACATATCCGTAACCGAGATAGTCGTGCACCGTCGTGAGCAGTGCAGCTCTCATAAGGAAATATTCTTTCTCTGCGGCATCCCACGTATTGGCTGGCGTTTTCCACAGCGTGTCTAGCTCCTCTTTCAGCAGCCCCAGATACAGATTGATGTCGTTCCCTGGTTGTTTCGGCCCTTCAATTAGCATACTCATGTGAATGTACTTCCTCTTCATGCACAACCAGGGGGAAGGTTGTACATCCACACAAACATAGGCCAGGTGCTATGTGTGCTTCTCTGGCTGCCAAACAGATTGACTCCATCGGTGCTCGCGCCCAGCACGATGTTCCTTGGATCATCCCCAAATTTTGGGTGTTCGAAGTTCAACGCTTGCCACTGGCTTACATCCTTAGGGTGACTCGGCATCTTGTCTTTTTTATTTATCTCCGGATCATTTCCGTCATCTTGTCGCTTCTTCTCCTCCCTATCCGTGTGCCAACGCAGGAGCTTTGCTAGCTTAGGGTCCGCGAAATACCGCTGCAAACGAGGAGTGATCAGAAAGTACCACACCATATTTCGAGGAGCTTTCTTCCTCTTCTTGTATCGAGTGAGGCCGCACACCAGACATATGGTAGACTCCGCGTGCTCGTCCCGATAAATGATGCAATTGTTCATGCACACATGGTATTTCACGTGCAGTAAATCCAGAGGACACACGATTTTCTTCGCCTCCTCGAAACTGGTCGGGCACTTGTTCCCCTTGGGAAGACGTTCGTGCCAGAATGAAATGTTCTCGTCGAAGCATGTGTCGGTCATTTTGTGTTTTACCTTCATCTTCAGAGCCATGAGCATTACTTTCAGGCGGGTATCCTCGGGCCTGCATCCTTCGTACAATGGAGTAACCGTGTCTATCTCCAGTTGATCCAGCTTGGCTTTCTCTCGGGCGGCAGCTCTTGCGTTATCTGTCTGCTTGAGAAGCAGCTCTTCAATATGAGGGTCCTGCACCCAGCCCGTCGATGCTCCATCGTCGTCTGCTCCGGCATCTTCATCTTCATGATCATGCTCTTCGTCTTCTCCGGCATCTTCCTGATCATCTTGTCCGGCATCTTCTACATGATGACTGTGTACTGCATCTACTTCGTGATCATGTCCTAGAGATTCTTCGTCTTCTCGCCCGCCCTCGCCATGGTTGTCTTACTGCCCATCCTCATTTCTTGCCCGGACCCCATGGAAGATTTGATAATCATCTTCATCACCTTGCCACCGATAGCCATCCATGAAACCACGCAAGAGCAGGTGGTCCCGCACATGTACGGAAACCGGGTCCATAAGGGTCTTCAGCTTGCATCTTCGACACGGACATCTTATCTCCGTCTCATTGTTTTGAAGCATCTCGGCCTTCACAGAGCTCAAAAACCTATTCACGATGCCTTCGGTCATCGTGCGGACCATGGTCACCTGTGGGGTAGAGCAAAACGATATTTTAGAACCAAAAAAATGGCATGACTTTGCCTAAAAATAGGACAAAAAAGAATGCATAGTGCCAAATTCTCGCGGAACGGAAATGAATCAACATTCCGGTAAAATATTGGCAACTATCGCATTTCAAATACCGGTATATAGCTGCAAACACAAACATATGCAACACCACAAACATATGTAACACCACAAACATACGTAGATCTAGGCCATAAAAAGTGCATGTGCACGTTGTTGGAGGGAGAAAAAGTAGATCTGCAACATAAAGAAAGCTTTCCACTTACTTAACTATCAAAAAAGGTAATTTAACCACTTAATTTGGGTGAATCTATGGTGCAAATGAGGTGACTAGGAGGAGGAGGCAGCCGAGACAAGCTTGGAGGAGGAGGTGGAGAGAATGAAGTGGGGAAAGTGAGTGTGGTAGGTGGCTGTCCAAAATATCCAGCTGCTCTCAGGTTACCAAGGGCGCACCACCTAAAAATGCGCCATTAGTAACTCTGGTTACTAATGGTGCACTTGTTAAGCGGTGCGCCGTTACTAGTTTTGCCAAAAAAAAATGTTAGTAGTGGCGCACCGTGGTTGTAGTGCGCCATTACTAGTTTGAACTAGTAATGGCGCACTATACCCTGGTACGCCATTACTAGTTTTGAAAAAAAAGTAAAAAAAATTGTTAGTAGCGGCGCACAAAGTGTGTGGTGCGCCATTACTAGTTAAAACTAGTAATGGCGCACTATGCCCTGGTGCACCATTACTAGTTTTGGAAAAATAATTAAAAAATTTGTTAGTAGTGGCGCACCGTGGGTGTGGTGCGACATTAGTGATATGGATATTAATGGCGCACCAACACATGGTGCGCCACTGCTATATAGCAGTGGTGTGGTGCCCCATTAATGTCCATATTAGCTAAACCCTTTTCCTAGTAGTGTAGAAATGATGCTAGACACTTGCTACAGGAACAACAGCATGCGCTTCAACTGTTGCTCCCGTTCTCTCGTGCTCAACAAATGTACACGGAGGTGTGCTATAACAACTCAACGGGACTGCTCTTAAGTGGCAATTTTTTCGCCCTTAACCGGAACATGTGTTTTTTTATGTAAACACTCGGAACTAGGCGTTGGTGAAAATCTTTGGGGAAAAGCCAATGAAAATCTCTCTGATGGTCCATAATGCCCCATCCCCTATGGATTATGCCAAAACACATGGTGTATGACCACTTTTTTGAAGATGATTATGAAAAGAACATTTAAATCTGTTGGTAAGGATGGGGCTATTTGTGTGTGTGTGGGGAGGGGTTCCAACTCACGGCGGACACAGTCCAAGCCATCGTTTGGACCGGTCTGAGCAGCATGGCGGTCATGTTTTCAGGGACTGGACCAACGATGGTGTAGCTTGGGCCGGACTGAGAGGATCGGCTAAGAGACAAGGACAGAACACACACTACAGCTCCAGCAGCGGCTGCTCATCGGGGATGCAACACTAGAGGAAGCCTAGCTCATCGGCAAGATGTCTAGAAGATTCAGAAGAACCAAAGGGAGCTAGAGGAACCAAGAAGATCACCAAAGGGAGCTCATCGGCAATGAATTTGGCATGACCGCCGGTTGAGAAGAAGTGTATGGCACTTCATCGTCGTCGTCATGTTCCATCTTCGGGTCGCCGTACTTGTCGAAGTCTTGCTCATTGGCGACTCCATACATTTCGATGATCTTCCTTTTTCCTCTCCTCACGACAACACGACTGGGCTTTGACGTGTCGGTAATGAAGTAGCATTGGTCCACTTGGGAAGCCAGTACCCATGGCTCATTTTTCGCGGTGATGTTTGTGCCCGCGGTCTTGGATTTGGCTTCGGGTATAACCATGGTGGTGAAATACTGGTCTTCTTTTAGGACACTCTTGGCCCATCTGATAAGGAACATCGGGACCTTCTCTCGAGCGTAGCTCAGCTCCCAGATCTTCTCGATCCTTCCGTAGTATCTGTCCTTGTCGTTACCGGTGTAGGATTCCATCGTTACCCCGGAGTTCTGATAACCATCGCTCTTCATGTCCTTGTCCTCGGTGTAGAATGTGTAGTCGTTGATATCGTATGCCATATAGGTCATCAGGTTGTGCTCGGCGCCCCGTGACAAGGCGAATATGAGTTTTTCTTCCACGGAAGAATCCTCATGTAAAGGGTACGACAGAAGCTTCTCCTTGAACCAACGCGTGAAACATGAGTTGTGCTCTTTGATTATATCTCCATCCGTCCTCTGTTGGCCTCGGTCATTGTACGTCTTCTCAATAAAGGTTTTGTGCTGTACCACCCAAGGATTGACCACGTCTATGTGTTGTAGCGCGACTAGGTTTGCTCTCTCAAAGTCGGCGAGTCGACCCTCTAAGTCGACATGCATTTCGCGATGACCATCGCGGGGAGATGCACTCTTCGGTCAGAAAGCCCCTGGCTATACTTCCCTCTGGACGTGACATGTTGCGAACATATCCTTTGATGACACCATTCATCCTTTCAAACGGCATCATGCTGTGCAGGAACGTCGGCCCGAGTTGGATGATATCCTCCACGATATGGACCAGCAGATGCACCATAACATTGAAGAATGTGGGCGGGAAGTACATCTCAAGCTCGCATAGTATCACCACGATCTCTTCCTGTAGCCTTCTGAGTTGCCTCACGCCAACCGACTTCCGAGAGATGACGTCAAAAAAGTTGCATAGGCCAAATAGCGTTTCACGGACGTGCGCGTCCATGATCCCACGGATTGCAACTGGAAGTATCTGCGTCATCAGCACGTGACAGTCGTGATACTTCATCTCGCTGAAGTTCTACTTCACTGAGTCTAGGTATTTGCTTATCTTCCCCGCGTAACCGTAAGGAAGTTTTACTCCTACTAGGCAGGTGAAAAACTGCTCGATCTCATCCTGATTTAGAGTGAAGCACGTGGGAGGGTAGTCATTTCTGGTCTTCTTGGCCTTTTTTCCTTTGCGACGACTTTCCGTGTCCTTCTTCTCCTCATCATCATCATTAGCGTGAAGCTCCTCCCTGATGCCCATTGATTTCAAGTCTGCCCTTGCTTTCGGCCCATCTTTGGTCCTCTCTGGCATGTTGAGCAGGGTACCAAGTAGACTCTCGCACACGTTCTTCATGATATGCATGACATCAAGGCTGTGAGGCACACGGAGGATCTTCCTGTACGGCAAGTCCTAGAAAACAGACCTCGTTTTCCATACTTTCAGCAGCGGCTCTAGCGCCTTTCGCTTCTTTCCCGGCTTTGGCGCCTTTTGCTTCTTTCCCGGCAGTGGGCAATCTTTCCAATTTTTCAACAACTCGTTTATTTCCTCACCGCTCCTCGTACGCGGGAGTCTTCGGGGTTCGGTTTCACCATCGAACAGATCCTTGCGTTTTCTCCATGAGTCATCGTCGCGAAGCCACCTTTGATGTCCCATGAACACGGTTTTCAAAGACCCGGGATCTCTATCTTGTTAAGCGGTGCGCCATTACTAGTTTTGCCAAAAAAAAATGTTAGTAGTGGCGCACCGTGGTTGTGGTGCGCCATTACTAGTTTGAACTAGTAATGGCGCACTATACCCTGGTGCGCCATTACTAGTTTTGAAAAAAAAAGTAAAAAAATTTGTTAGTAGTGGCGCACAAAGTGTGTGGTGCGCCATTACTAGTTAAAACTAGTAATGGCGCACTATGCCCTGGTGCACCATTACCAGTTTTGGAAAAATAATTAAAAAATTTGTTAGTAGTGGCGCACCATGGGTGTGGTACGGCATTAGTGATATGGACATTAATGGCGCACCAACACATGGTGCGCCACTGCTATATAGCAGTGGTGTGGTGCGCCATTAATGTCCATATTAGCTATAACCCTTTTCCTAGTAGTGTAGAAATGATGCTAGACACTTGCTAGAGGAACAACAGCATGCGCTTCAACTGTTGCTCCCGTTCTCTCATGCTCAACAAACGTACACGGAGGTGTGCTATAACAACTCAACGGGACTGCTCTTAAGTGGCAATTTTTTCGCCCTTAACCGGAACATGTGTTTTTTATGTAAACACACGGAACTGGGCGTTGGTGAAAATCTTTGGGGAAAAGCCAATGAAAATCTCTCTGATGATCCATAATGCCCCATCCCCTATGGCTTATGCCAAAAACACATGGTGTATGCCCACTTTTTTGAAGATGATTATGAAAAGAACATTTAAATCTGTTGGTAAGAATGGGGCTATTTGTGTGTGTGGGGAGGGGTTCCAACTCACGGCGGACACAGTCCAAGACGCCGTTTGGACCAGAATGAGCAGCGTGGCGGTCATGTTTCCAGGGACTGGACCAACAATGGTGTAGCTTGGGCCGGACCGAGAGGATCGAACAAGAGACAAGGACAGAGCACGCACTAGAGCTCCAGCGGCGACTGCTCATCGGGGATGCAACGCTAGAGGAAGCCTAGCTCATCGGCAAGAAGTCCAGAAGATTCGGAAGAACCAAAGGGAGCTAGAGGAACCAAGAAGATCACCAAAGGGAGCTCATCGGCAATGAATTTGGCATGACCGCCGGTTGACGATGAAGTGTATGGCACTTCATCGTCGTCGTCATGTTCCATCTTCAGGTCGCCGTACTTGTCGAAGTCATGCTCATTGGCAACTCCATACATTTCGATGATCTTCCTTTTTCCTCTCCTCGCACTAGTAGAAAACAGGGCTTTGGTCCAGGCCGGGTCAGCCCATTAGTCCCGATTCAGTCCAGAACCGGGACAAATGTGGGCATTGGTCCCAGTTCGTGAGCCCAGGGGGCCGGCCGGGCCTCATGGGCCATTGGTCCCGGTTCATCTGGATTTTTGGTCCCGGTTGGTGGGATGAACCGGGACCAATGGGCCTCGCTCCTGGCCCACCACCATTGGTCCCGGTTGGTGGCTTGAACCAGGACCAAAGGATCCCCTTTAGTCCCGGCTCATGTCACCAACCGGGACCAATGAGGTGCCTATATATACCCCTCGCTCGCGTGCAGAGCACCCCAGTGCTCTGTTTTTCTCTGGCCGAGGGGGAGAGGGCTTGGTGGTGCTCTAGCTCACCTCCTATGCACACAAGGTGTTCGATGGAATGCCCGGGACACACTACTTAAGCTTTCTCCTCTCCAAGCTCGACCTCCAAGCTCCATTTTCCATAATATTTGTCTAGGTTTAGCGGTCTGTCACGCCCCGTCCCCGTCTTCACCGCCGTCGATCATTCGCGCCGAGCTCATCGCCGGCACCACCGTGGTGAGCCTCTTGTTCTTATCTTCTTTCTGAATGGAAAAATATCCATACTTGTATGTTTACATAGATACTTGTATTATTTTCTTACTTTTATTATTGCATCTTATATAGTGCGATGGTTTTGGTATCCGCCCCTGTCGGCCCTCGTCCTGTCTATGATTCGGATGTGGTATATATATTATCTTTATAACTATTGGTTCATTTATTGTTTATGAAAATTATGCCGACCAACGTGACATAGATTTTATTTATGTAGGATGTATGTGAATCGGAAATGCCAACCGACCCTATTGTCGAGAGGTTAAATTTAGTTGAAGAAGAAAACAATTTGTTGAAGGAAAAAATAAAAAAAATTGAGGAGGAGAAGATGATATTGGAGTTGCATGTTGCGGATGTCGTTGATGATCACAAGATCAAGATGGATGCAATGCGCTTGCAGATTAGAAAGATTAGAAAATATGCCATTCATACCGAGGCTTGGTACCATTATACCGTTGGATCAATTGTTACCTTGGTTGCGATTATGATCGCATTTGTTTTCGCATTGAAATGTTTTACATAGTTTCAATGTATGGTTTAATTAATTAGATGCTCTGGAGAGCTATATGTTGTTAGATGAGAACTATGTATGCACTTTGGTTTTAATGTGATGATGAACTTCTATTAATTTGGACACTTAATTATATATAATGCACGGAGATGAACCGGCAATGGATGTACGGTGACAGACACACTTGCAAGTACATTAAGGGCGTGCATGAGTTTCTCGATGCGGCTGAGGCAAACAAGCAGAATGGTTTTATGTGTTGTCCATGCACTGAATGTGGGAATACGAGGTCTTACTCTAACCGTAAGATCCTTCACTCCCACCTGCTTTACAAGGGTTTCATGCCACACTATAATGTTTGGACGAGTCACGGAGAAATAGGGGTTATGATGGAAGACGGCGAAGAAGAAGAGTACGATGACAACTATGTGCCCCCTGAATACGGTGATGCGGCAACGGGGGGAGCTGGTGAAGATCAAGAGGAACCAGATGATGTGCCCAATGATGCTGCAACGGGTGAAGCTGTTGAAGATCAAGAGGAACCAAACGATGTGCCCGATGATGATGATCTCCGCCGGGTCATTATCGATGCAAGGACACAATGCAAAAGTCAAAAGGAGAAGCTGAAATTCGATCACATGTTAGAGGATCACGAAAAAGGGTTATAGCCCAATTGCGAAGATGGCAACACAAAGCTCGGTACCGTACTGGAATTGCTGCAGTGGAAGGCAGAGAATGCTGTGGCTGACAAAGGATTTGAGAAGCTACTGAAAATATTGAAGAAGAAGCTTCCAAAGGATAGCGAATTGCCCGACAGTACATACGTAGCAAAGAAGGTCGTATGCCCTCTAGGATTGGAGGTGGAGAAGATACATGCATGCCCTAATGACTGCATCCTCTACCGCGGTGCATACAAGGATCCGAACGCATGCCCGGTATGCGGTGCATTGCGGTGTAAGATCAGACGAGATGACCCTGGTGATGTTGACGGCGAGCCCCCCAGGAAGAGGGTTCCTGCGAAGGTGATGTGGTATGCTCCTATAATACCACGGTTGAAACGTCTGTTCAGAAACGAAGAGCATGCCAAGTTGATGCGATGGCACAGTAAGAACCGAAAGAAAGATGGGAAGTTGAGAGCACCCGCTGACGGGTCGCAGTGGAGAAAAATTGAGAGAAAGTACTGGGATGAGTTTGCAAAGGACCCAAGGAATGTATGGTTTGCTTTAAGCGCGGATGGCATTAATCCTTTCGGGGAGCAGAGCAGCAATCACAGCACCTGGCCCGTGACTCTATGTATGTATAACCTTCCTCCTTGGATGTGCATGAAGCGGAAGTTCATTATGATGCCAGTTCTCATCCAAGGCCCTAAGCAACCTGGCAAAAAAATTGATGTGTACCTAAGGCCATTAGTTGAAGAACTTTTATAGCTGTGGAATGGAAATGGTGTACGTATGTGGGATGAGCACAGACAGGAGGAATTTAACCTTAAGGCGTTGCTGTTCGTGACCATCAACGATTGGCCCGCTCTCAGTAACCTTTCAGGACAGACAAACAAAGGATACCACGCATGCACGCACTGTTTAGATGACACTGAAAGTATATACCTGGACAAATGCAGGAAGAATGTCTACCTGGGCCATCGTTGATTTCTTCCGACCAACCATCAATGTCGAAAGAAAGGCAAACATTTCAAAGGCGAGGCAGATCACCGGAAGAAGCCCGCCATGCGTACCGGTGATCACGTACTTGCTATGGTCAATTATTTACACTACGTAATCTTTGGAAAGGGTCCCGGTGGACTAGCTGTTCTGAATGACGCTGAGGGACACGCACCCATGTGGAAGAAGAAATCTATATTTTGGGACCTACCCTACTGGAAAGACCTAGAGGTCCGCTCTTCAATCGACGTGATACACATGACGAAGAACCTTTGCGTGAACCTGCTAGGCTTCTTGGGCATGTATGGGAAGACAAAAGATACACCTGAGGCACGGGAGGACCTGCAACATTTGCACGAAAAAGACGGCATGCCTCCGAAGCAGTATAAAGGTCCTGCCAGCTACGCTCTTACGAAAGAAGAGAAAGAAATCTTCTTTGAATGCCTGCTCAGTATGAAGGTCACGACTGGCTTCTCATCGAATATAAAGGGAATAATAAATATGCCAGAGAAAAAGTTTCAGAACCTAAAGTCTCATGACTGCCACGTGATTATGACGCAACTGCTTCCGGTTGCATTGAGGGGGCTTCTACCAGAAAACGTCTGATTGCCATTGTGAAGCTATGTGCATTCCTCAATGCAATCTCTCAGAAGGTGATCGATCCAGAAATCGTACCAAGGCTAAGGAGTGATGTGGCGCAATGTCTTGTCAGTTTCGAGCTGGTGTTCCCACCATCCTTCTTCAATATCATGACGCACGTCCTAGTTCATCTAGTCGACGAGATTGTCATCCTGGGGCCCGTATTTCTACACAATATGTTCCCCTTTGAGAGGTTCATGGGAGTCCTAAAGAAATATGTCCGTAGCCGCGCTAGGCCAGAAGGAAGCATCTCCATGGGCCATCAAACAGAGGATGTTATCGGGTTTTGTGTTGACTTCATTCCTGGCCTTAAGAAGATAGGTCTCCCTAAATCGCGATATGAGGGGAGACTGACTGGAAAAGGCACTCTTGGAGGAGACTCAATAATATGCAGGGACGGATATTCTTGGTCTCAAGCACACTACACAGTTCTACAGAACTCTACCTTGGTGACCCCGTATGTCGATGAACACAAGAACAGTCTGCGCTCCAAACACCCGGAGCAGTGCGACGACTGGATTACATGTGAACACATCAGGACTTTCAGCAGTTGGTTGGAAACACGTCTCCGAGGTGACAACACTATTTGTGATGAGTTGTACATGTTGTCCAGGGGACCATCTTTGACTGTATTGACTTACAAAGGATACAAGATAAATGGGAATACATTTTACACGATCGCTCAAGATCAAAAGAGCACCAACCAAAACAGCGGTGTCCGCTTTGATGCAGCAACCGAGAGAGGAAAGGACACATATTATGGTTACATAGTGGACATATGGGAACTTGAGTACGGACCTGATTTTAAGGTCCCTTTGTTTAAGTGCAAATGGGTCAATCTGTCAGGCGGCGGGGTACAGGTAGACCCGCAGTACGGATTGACAATAGTGGATCTGAAAAATCTTGGGTACACTGACGAACCGTTCGTCCTAGCCAATGATGTGGCACAGGTTATCTATGTGAAGGACATGTCTACCAAACCGAGAAAAAGAAAAGATAAGGAAGCGAATACATCATACGATGAGCCAAAGCGCCACATAGTTCTTTCAGGAAAAAGGGACATCCTGGGAGTGGACGGCAAGATAGACATGTCTGAAGATTATGAAAAGTTTCATGAAATTCCTCCCTTCAATGTCAAGGCTGACCCAAGCATCCTGATAAACAATGAAGATTATCCATGGTTACGGCGCAATAAGAAAATGACACAAGCGAAGAAAAAGTGAAGACTTTCTCCCGCAACTATTATGATGATACCATGCCAACTTTGTAACACACGAACATGCTACCATTGTCCGTTTTGTACATGCACATGCTATGTGGGTGAAATCATGATACCATGCCAACTTTCAACTTTTTCAGAGTTCATTTGAAATGCTTTCATGTCTTATGGTTCGGCCCTCGTAATACCATGATCATTAGTCCCTGGCCCATGCCAACTTTCAACTTTCAACTTTCTAAAACTAATGGCACTAACAGAAAGTTTATAATTTTGCTCCTGGCCCTTGGCCCATGACCATTAGTCCCGGTTTGTGCCACAAACCGGGACTAAAGGGTTGGTCCTCGTTGCGGGCAGAGTTTAGTCCCACCTCACCAACCGAAGGGGGCTAACACCGGTTTATAAGCCCTTCCCTCTCTGCCTTGTTGAGCTCCTCTCAAAGTGAAAATAGATGCCCTAATAGAGAAAAGTTTAACCTAAATTCATATTGAATTTCTCTGAATAGAAATTTACTATGAATTTAGGTTGAATTTTCTCTATAAGCGCATCTATTCTCATTTTTTAGTAAGTTAATCAAAAACTTGTGATTCAAACAATTTTCAAAGAATTCAAATTTTAACTATTCAAATTTGAAAACTAATGGCACTAACAGAAAGTTTATAATTTTGCTAACCTAAAAGCAAACAAAATTAAAAATTAAAGCAAAAAACAAAAGAAAATAAATAATGCAAAAAACAAATCAAAAAAACAGGAAAAAACTATTTTTATAGTAAAGTTAATCACAAAATAAAATGGCACTAATAGAAAGTTTATAATTTTTCTAAAACTAAAAGCAAAAAGAATAAAAAAAATAAAAAAAATAAAGCAAAAAACAAAAGAAAATAAATAATGCAGAAAACAAAACAAAAAAACTGGAAAAAATAGCAACAATAAGTATTTTGTTGTAAGTAGAAACAAAATAAAATAAATAAAGCAACAAAGAAAACAAAAAACAAAAAAAGTGTTTTCAAATTTGAAAACTAATGGCGTTAAGAAAAAATTTATAATTTTTCTAAAACTAAAAGCATAAATAATAAAAAAATAAAGCAAAAACAAGAGAAAATAAAATAAATAAAGCAACAAAAAACAAAAAAATGCCACCTACTGGGCCCCCACGGCCTGAATACGACTAGAAACCCATCAAAGGGCCAGGATTCAGGCCCGCAGGAGGCCCAGTAGGCCCACATGCATAGCAGTGACAATTAGGCCCGTAAGCCTGCAATCGAGAGAAGCTTGACAGGGGTGTGGCAGTGGGGCTTATAAACCACTACGCATCCCTCTCAACTAGCGAGGTGGGACTAAACTTTCGACGCAGCAGCCGCACAACGCCTTTGGTCCCGGTTCGTGGCACCAACCGGGACTAAAGGGGGGCATTGGTCACGGTTTGTGCCACGAACCGTGACCAATGCCTTTGCTATATAAGCCAGCACTTAGGAAAATTTCACATTTCCCTCGCAGTCGCCTCCCGACGACGCCGAGCACATCGACGCCGCCAGGCTGCCCCAACGCCGCCCGCAGCCCCAGCCGTCGCCCGCGCCCCCAGTCGCCGTCGCCCGCGCCCTCGCCGGCCGTCGCCCGCGCCCTCGCCCGACGCCGTCGCCCGCGCCCTCGCCCGACACCGTCGCCGCGCGCCGCCGTCCCCTGCCCCGACGCGCGCGCCCCTGCCCCGTCGCCGTCGCCGTGCCGCCGTCCCCTGCCCCGAACGTCGCCGCCTCTGTGAGCACCGCACGTCTGCCGTCCCCGCCGCCGCCGTGCATTTTTTTATTATACATGCTATTTTTTACATGTTTTTAGATTTTCATATATATGTGTATGTATGTATTTTTTAGATATACATATTTTTTGATGTATGTTCATATATGTATGTATGTATTTTTAACATGTTTTTTGTATGTATGTATGTATTTTTTCAATTGTAGTGATGTTTTAAAAATACATATATGCAAAAGTTAGATTTTTAATTAGAAATTTTTTATCTATATATGTTCTCCGATTTAGTACATTTTAGGTTAGTTTCATTTTAAAAAAAGTTTTATATATTTAGGAAGAAGGAATAGAAGGAAGAAAATGTTTTATATATGAGGGTCGAGTGGGGGTCGAGAGGGGGTCGTCGAACATGAGAGGAAGACAAGGATAAAAAAAGAAGAGGAAGAAGAAAAAAAAGAGGAGAAGAAAGAATAGAGGAGATCTTCTCCTCTATTTTTTCTTCTCTTCTTTTTTCTTCTTCTTCCTATATGTATTAGTTTTTTTATTTAGGTTGTTAATTAGTAGATATTAATTTTGTTCATATATGTATGGATGCATGTGATATGTATGTATGTATGTATCGGGTATGTCGTTGTCGATATACCCCCTACCCGATAACTTCGACATGAGGGGGTCGAGAGGGGGTCTAGGGTCGCCGAGGGGTCGAGGGTCGTCGAACATGAGAGGAAGAAGAGGATAAAAAAGAAGATGAAGAAGAAAAAAAAGAGGAGAAGAAAGAATAGAGGAGATCTTCCTCTTTATTTTATCGGGAACGAGGGTCGTCGAGGGTCGCCGAGCGGTAGAGGAGAAACCCTAAATAGAAAGTATCATCGGTGTGAGATACATGTACCGTCGGTGTCGGACACTACATCCACGTCCCACAAGTGGCGCGGGCTTCGACGCCCACGTCACTTGTGGGACGTGGATGTAGTGTCCGACACCAACGGCCACATGTATCTCACACCCACGATACTTGCTATTTAGGGTTTCCTCTACCGTTCGGCGACCCTGACCCTCGACGACCCTCGTTTCCGATAAAATAAAGAGGAAGAAGAAGAAAAAAAAGAGAAGAAGAGAAATAGAAAGTATCGTCGGTGTGAGATACATGTACCGTCGGTGTCGGACACTACATCCACCACTACTAGGAAAAAGGCTATAGATGGAATTGACACTAACGGCGCACCAGAAATGTGGTGCGCCATTACTATATACTAATGGCGCATCATGTGTTGGTGCGCCATTAGTGTCCAAATACTAATGGCGCACCACATCCACGGTGCGCCATTAGTAAAAAAACTTTTTTTAAATTTTTTTTCAAAACTACTAATGGCGCACCGTGGGAGTAATGGCGCACCACTCCCACGGTGCGCCATTAGTGAATTTTTTTAATTTTTTTCAAAACTACTAAAAAAGATTACTAATGGCGCACCTTTGCCTGGTGCGCCATTGCTATGTAAAAAAAAGATTGCTAATGGCGCACCGACCGCGGGTGCGCCATTAGTAAGATTCCCCTAGCTAATTCCCCCCTCTCGCCAGATCCCCTTCCTCCCTCTCCCTCGCCCCCTAGCTAATTCTCCCGCCCGCTGCCCCGACCCACGCCGCCGCCGCCCCCGCGCCTCCGTCTCCGTCACCGCCCCCGCGCCTCCTCGGACGCCCCCGGACGCCCGCCGATTTCCTCCGCCTCGGCCACCATCGCCACCGCTCGACGCCGAATTCGCGCCGCCTCGACTAGCTCCGGCTACCCCGAGTCGCCCTCGACCTCCCCAGTGAGCACCCGAGCCGCTTCCCCCTCTTCCCCCTCTTGATTTCCTTCTGATGTGTTCTAGGGTTAGGGTTTGGAGAATTTTGGACAAGAAAAGGGGTTGGAGAATTAAGTAGCTAGGGTTGGGGAATTAAGTAGCTAAGGAGATTATGTTTAGAGCATCAATGATGGGTGTTGATATACCTCTGGATAATTTTGATTTTATTCATGTTCTCAAGGAATTGGAATTATCCAGGGAACAAATTAGTAAGAAAACTGAACACTGTTTAGATATTCATGACTCGAACGGAAATGTCGCCTCCCTGTGTCTAAGTTGGCATGATACTGTAGTGGAAGAGGAGGAGAAATTTACTGTTGTTTCTAGAAGAGAGAAAAAGTCTCCTGCTAAGAGAAATGTCACTATTTCTTCTCTTACCTCCTCTTCTATACCTTGTACTAGAGGTCAGCAAAAGAATATCAGTTCTACTTTGCCCCTAGTAGATCTGGATACTATTTCTGTTAGGAGATGGTGTTATATTAAGATGCATATATTGTTATGTTACGCAAATTGTATCATCTTGCCACTTAAGTCAGCCTTCCCTTTAAGCAAAAAAATCAGTTAGGAGCTACTGTTAGGAGCTACTGTCAAAAACTTGAGCTACTGTCAAAAAATCCAGTTAGGTACACTTAGGAGCTACTGTCAAAAACTTGAGCTACTGTCAAAAAAATCAGTTAGGTACAGTTAGCATCATGTAAGAAAATGGCCATAATGTGCCCTGATAATGATGTATTTTGTCATAAAAATATATAGTGGACTGCCATGATAATGACATGCTGCTAGTAGTTACTTCCACCATGAGTTTCATTAACAGCAAGTCAGTTTTGTTTATAGTTGAAAGTAAGTGTGTGGTTTGAAAATCAAACAGAAATGTGTCGTGATGAATTTGTAGGTACCCCGAGAGGCCCTTGAGTCTGCCGGAATGTCGATTAACTTCTGTTTCGGCAAATTCGGGTACTCCATATGTCCTATTTTCAGCAAAGGTCATGCTGAAATTTTCCGTGAATTTTAGCATGACTTTGCTAAAAATAGGACATATGGGGTACTTGCGACTAATGCATGGGCCGGGGTATCGTAGTACTTAGTTAAGTAGGATCAACTGCCTCGCCATTCTTGCTGCATTAAACCATATGTGGCAATAGAGCCAAGTGATTAGGCCCTAAACCCTAGATGATAAACCCAACATAGGTGGCAATAGAGCCAAGTGATTAGTGCCAAGTGATTAGGCCCAACCTAGGGTGCCTCGGCATCGATAAACCCTAAATGATGAAAACTTAACTTGGCTTCTATAGGGTGCCTCGGTGTCGATGAGAACCTAAATGATGTATGCTTAGGCTTTTAGGGTGCCTCGGCGTCGACAAAACCTAAATGATGAAAGCTTAGGCTTTTAGGGTGCCTCGACGTCGACAAACCCTAAATGATAAAACCTTAGCTTTTAGGGTGCCTCGGTGTCGATAAGAACCTAAATGATGAAATCTTAGGCTTTTTGGGTGCCTTGGTGTCAACAAACCCTAAATGATAAAAGCTTAGCTTTTAGGATGCCTCGGTGTCGACAAACCCTAAATGATGTAGTTTTGAATTATGAACGTAGGATATGTCGTCATCATCATTGGACGACGAAAGGGACGACAAAAGTCTCCCGGCGGAGTGCGACTGGTGCCACGACGATCGAGGTCTGTGCGACATGCCTCACCTGGACTATGATCGGCGCTTCAGCATTAAGCTCGAGGAGACCTTCGAAGTTGAAACGGTACACAACGACGACAAGTGTTATTTTCATAATTAAGCATGACTTCAACTATTTCAACGTGTAATTTTCATCTTTTACAATTCGAGTATAGCTTATCCCATGCCATGCAAGACGCTATGTCTTGGAGAGGATGGATTTTGAAGACCATGAAATTTCTAAAACAAAGAAAATTCACCTAAGGACTCATCACTATGTGGACTTTGAAGTAAATCTATATAATTCTGAGAGCGTAACCCATTTTGGTTGCAAAAAATGGGAAGCATTTTGCAAGATGTATGGTTTTGATGAGGGTATTCTTATCACCATGGATCTTGGTAATCCTGACATCAACCAAGACAATATGGACATTTGGGTCCTTGTTGATACGCCTCCAGTTCTACCACTATGTGAGTTTCTCAAACATAGTTATTAGCTAATTTATATTGTTTATTTCAAAATAGTTGACAGCTTATTTCCATTGACAGCTTATTTTTATTGTTCAAAGAATGTGCGGGAGATGGTAGACAAAACCCACTACACCGATGGCTCCGAATTAACAACTTACAAGGAGAAAAATCATCTGGTCGGATTTTGTACTGACATTGAGAATTACACTATCCACAATCAAACTCCTCAACATTATGGTAAATACATGCCACTAGTGCATGTGTTCAACTACGGTAACTACCATGGAGATACCCTGGTAAGATTTTTACTATTACGACATCCGTGCATCTTTTGCATACTTCTAAAACTAGTACATCATTGCTAACTATGAAGTTATAACTATGTTTTTCAATAGATAATCCCAGAGAATTGTGTGCCTCATATGATGTATCAGAAAGGTAGTGTTAATGTTTTGAACATACAGCCAGGTCGTCCTACGAATCTCAACTGTCCATACGAGATTTCTAAAAGAAGTGGAGACATGAAAATCAAAGGATGGAAAAAATGTATGGACAGTCGTAAGGAGCTTCTTGGAAGCCAAAGGAAGCGAAGCGCAAGAATTGGAGACAGGATGTTCTCCATTCTCCATAATGGAGAGTCAGGGTCTATATTGTTTTATGCTATTTTAGCTTAAATAGGGTATTTAGGTCTTGCCTAATACTGATGATCATGTGCTAAGAACAATTAAGTAGGGTTGGTTCAATGACTATCAAGATGATGATCGTATGAATTGTTATGAATAACGAGTAGAAGTTGTATGATGATGATTAGTAGGACTTGTTAGGATTAGTATTACTTCCGACAAACTCGATTCTCGCGGTCTCGAGACTTGTAATGTTTTATCTTTGTTCGGTCTTTTGAATTCGGAGACTAATATGATGAATTGTATTCGGAGACTAATCTTCTATTGTATTCGATGAATCTGCTGTTGCTGTGTGCTACTGTCAATATTCTGTCAAATAATATATTTTGTAACCTGTGCAAAAATCAGAAAAGTAAAAAAAATAAAACCTAATATTCATACTAATGGCGCATCACTACAGAGTGCGCCATTAGTATGCCAAGTATACTAATGGCGCATCCATCCGCAGTGCGCCATTAGTGTGCCAAAGAACATGGTTAAATATGGCCCTGGGAGGCATACTAATGGCGCATGGTGTTATATACTAATGGCGCACAGGGTGGTGCGCCATTAGTATACCAGATACTAATGGCGCACCAGTGGTGCGCCATTAGTAATAAATACTAGTGGTGTGATACTAATGGCGCACCAGTGATGCGCCATTAGTAGGCAAAACTGGTGCGCCATTAGTAGGCCTTTTCCTAGTAGTGCACGTCCCACAAGTGGCGCGGGCTTCGACGCCCACGTCACTTGTGGGACGTGGATGTAGTGTCCGACACCGACGGCCACATGTATCTCGCACCCACGATACTTGCTATTTAGGGTTTCCTCTAACGCTCGGTGACCCTCGACGACCCTCATTCCCGATAAAAAAAAGAGGAAGAAGAAGAAAAAAAGAGGAGAAGAAAGAATAGACGAGTTCTTACTCCTCTATTCTTTCTTCTCCTCTTTTTTCTTCTTCCTCTTCTTTTTTTATCCTTGAAGCGTTGTCGAGGCCACCCCAAACCCTAGAGAAGCAGCGTCGAGGCCACCCCAAACCGTAGAGAAGCAGCGTCGAGGCCACTAATTAATATTAGTTCTACGTTTTCCACTAATATATCCATTTTTCATGTTTGAATAATAATTGCCATGTTGTCATTATTTGTAGAAACTATGGACACCGCCCGAGACGAAGTACAAGAAGAGTTTTTGGGGGACATAATCGCACGAGGAAGTGATGCCGTCGTCTCGTTGTTTCTCAACGACACCGATGGTCTGGAAGCAGCTGGCTATGATTATGATGGCTCCGGTGACCTAATGCCGGTGCAAGAAGGAGACCGTGAGGACGGCTCTAGTGACCCAATGCTGGTGCAAGAAGGAGACCGTGATGACGTCTCCGGTGACCGAACCGAGTCCAGCCAGGTATATATATTAGTTAAGCTTCTGGTGACTAGCTAATTGATGCATTCATTGTTTTGGTATGTACACATATTAATTAAGTCTTTGTTCTTTTTTCTAGCCCTCCGAATCGAGCACAACTTCGGTAAAGAGACGAGGCCCGAAGAAAAAGTTGAGCTCGGATGAAAAGTTTGAGATCATAGCAATCGCGCCCGATGGCCAATCGATTGAACCCCTCTGGACAAAGAGCGCATTCGTTGCTCAGTGTGGGGTTTTGGTTAGGGACAAGATCCCGATCAGCATCCAGCAATGGTTAAAGCCGGCTACAGAAGACCCTGAGGTGTCTTATGTCAATGATATGCAGAAAAATGATCTTTGGACTGAGCTGAAGTCAAATTTCACCCTACCGCCAGAGGATGATCCAGAGAAGCCAGTTAAAGAGCAATTAATCAAGTCTTTTGCTCTTAAGAGGATGGCATAACTATTCAGGAGGTGGAAGAAAGAGCTGAATAAGTTTGTCGAAAATAAAGAGACACCAGAATTCAAGGGCAGATATGAGAAGATCAGAGATCACTGGCTCGCATTTGTGGCCCACAAGACATCGGAAAAGATTAAGAAGATGTCGGCGACAAACAAGCAAAATGCTGCGAAGAAGAAGCATCACCATCGCACGGGGTTAGGTGGCTACCTCATAGCCCGGCCTAAGTGGGCCAAGACTGAGAATGATCTGGTTGATAAAGGGGTCGAACCAGAGAAAATTAACTGGTCAGACCGTTGCCGGACTTGGTTCTTCGGGGCTGGCGGAACCTTGGACCCTGTAACAGGGAAGTGCATTTGGACGAACGATCAAATGGACATACCAGTCAGGAAGCTTCAGCAGTATATCGAAGCAGCGCAGCAAGGGACGTTCTTTCCAGATAGAGAGAATGACGAGCTCACAATGGCCCTCGGGAATCCTGAGCACCCTGGACGGACACGAGGCACGCCAGGCTCCATTCCATGGAAGGTTGGGTTTCTGGACGCAGGCGGTTACAAATCCCAGGAGAAGAGGAAAAAATTACAGCAGACCCAAATGCAGGCGCTGCAAGCAAGGGTACAAGCAATAGAGGAACGAGAAGCAAATCGCAGCAAACGTACTGCCGAACTTCCCCCGAAGCTACCCCGCCATCTCAGCGGAGAAGCAGCGTGGCTTCCACCGAGCTGCTTCAGCCGGAGCATGCCTTGACGGCTCCTGCTAGCTATCCCGTGGATACTATCACGGAGTCTCAAAATTGCCACCTTATGACGCAATGGATGAATTTGAAGGTCAAGGCGGCTGTTGGCTCTGTTTATCCTACTGAACCCGGCGCAACTTTTCACTGCCGGCCGATTCCAGAAGGATATGCTAGGGTGATGGTGGATGAAATAACAGAGGGATTTGAGGACATCCAGCTTGACCACCCTACCGGTGAAGGGGAGACTAGGCTAGGGTCTGCTCTGAAGACTCCATGCCTATGGCGGAAGCAGCTCATCAACCTTCCGAACTGGACGCCTCCGCCTCCTCCTCCTCCTCCGGCAAGTTAGGGCACTCTGCCTCCTCCACCGCCTCCTCCTCCGGCGAGTCAGGGCACTCCGCCTCCTCCACCGCCTCCTCCTCCGGCGAGTGACGATCAGGGCACTCGACCGGCTCCTTCTCCGGCACGTGGCGGCACTCCGCCTCCTTCTCCGCCTACGCCGATACGCCCGAGCAGCCAGCCTCCTCCTTCTCCGCCTCGTCAGCAAGGGCGGAAGAGACCTGCCGCCGCTCCGGCTGCTCCGGCGCGTCGTAGTCCTTCTCCTCCGCCTCGTAAGAAAGTAAAGAAGACAGCCGCTTCGTCTTCTCGGCCAGCGTCTAGCAGTACAGCCAGAGGCGGGAGGAAATACAGATTCGGTCGTTCTCTGAAGACTCCAGAGAAGTTACCATACGAGAGGACCCCGGAGGAGAACGCCGAGATCGCACGAGAAGAAGTGAGGAACTACTTTGAAGGGGTGAAAGCAAAGAAACATCCACCTCCGGAGGAGAAGGTAGATCCGGTGAAAGCGAAGCACACTCTGGCTGCCCTGACAAAACCACCCAAGTCTCCGCCGAAAGGAAACTATGAGCGCATTATTGGAAAGGAATTTGCCGAAGCGGAGCGGTCGGGAAGTACTGTCAGGGATCAAAGGCTGAAAGAACGACGAGCTGGGAAACAAATTGCCCAGCTCGGCGAACAAGCGAAGCAATCGTGCCCCCCCGTTCAACGTGCCTAGCGACAACGTCGCTAATGATCCGAGGATGGTGCCCGGTTATAGCAATCTTGGCGATTACCTGCCTGACGATGTACATTATGATTTCATGGAGGTGCAGATACAAAGATACGAGTACGGGAAGCCTCTCGTCAAAGATGAAAGATCTCTATCAACGATGATGCGAAGATTGCATGATTGGTACTTGAAAATCTGCAGAGACTCTCGGGGGAGGAGTACTTTGTATGTGAAACTTAAAAAGGAGCATGACCTCGTTGGAATTGAACTGTTGCCTGTTCCATTTGAGGAGTTCTTTCAGTTTTTCAATCAATTGGCCCTCGATAAAACAACGGTCACCTGCTACTGTCTGTAAGTAGTACTACTCCTGTCATTAAGTCTCTCTATATAGCTCAGCTCTTTCATTGCATGTATTTATAATCATCCTCACTATATTATGCAGATTGAAGATCGCCGAATTGAAGAAAAGACAAGTCGGTGATATTGGGTTCATTAACACATATCTCATAGATGCAACTCAGGTTAAATTTCATGCCGCAGATACCGAGGCCAACTTGCTATGATCATTGGTAATAAATGAAAACAAAGATATAATACTCTTTCCTTACAACTTCAAGTGAGTGTTACTGTCTTGTGCGTATTCGGTTTCCCTTATATATATATTAGTCAAGGTTATAGTAATGTAATTGATGAGTTATGCATGTGTGTGCAGTTACCACTATATTCTCCTAGAGATTAAGCTTGAGCAGGGACTAGTAACTGTCTTAGACTCAAAACGAAAAGATCCCCAGGACTATGCGGACATGACTCAAATGCTCGAGAAGTAAGTTAAATCGATCATTATCCACCATATCAGCAACTTTGTTCATTTCCTGATATATCAAGTAATTGTTTTCTTTGTCTGGCAGGGTTTGGAAAAATTCTCCAAAAAAGCTCCAGGCCTCCCGAAGAAGCTGCAATTTAGACACCCGAAAGTAAGTACTATAGTAGCATGTTCCGCGCATCTCCTATTGATTTGGCATTCTTGCTTATCAGTTTGATTGACCTCTATTTCTTGTAAAGTGGTTGTGGCAGGAAAAAGGGAATGATTTCTGTGGATACTACATTTGCGAGTCCATCCGCCACACGACCTGTGAGCGGGGCTACACTGATGAACAATATGAAGTACGTAAATAACAACATTCACAATTTTATTTTATTACCATCATTTGTGTTGAGTTTCATTCATTCATATATATATATATATATATATATATATGTATTGACCCCCTTCTTTAAATTAGATGTTTCGGAAGCGGGATGAACTCCTAGCACCAACTCGCATGCGAGCAATTCAAGAGGAATTGGCGGCATTCTTTCTTGACCACGTGATAGCTGAAGACCGAGAATACTATGTGGACCATGAGTCTGTATGATTATATTTGTAAGAGATAATTATTGTATATATGTAGCTGGTAGTGTCGGATAGATATACGAGAACTTATTATTCGACCAATCTCTCGGAGAAGGAGAGGTGGTCGATATCACTTCTCTCTGTATGCATATATGTTCATGACGATCTTCTGTTTCCTTCGTTTGCTTACTAGCTAGCTAGCGTGTCTAGTCCTCTCTATACGTATGTATAGTACGTAGCGTCGACCAAGCACGGACATAAGAGAGGACACTTCTCTCTATAAATTATAGCTAGCTAACACAATATATGAAACACCTAAATTAACCCCCCAAAACCCCCAACCCCCCCCCCCCTTTCAAAAAAACAAAAACCCCAGCCACAGAAATGCTGACGCGTGGATGCCTATTGGTCCCGGTTGGTGCCACCAACCGGGACCAAAGGGTCTCCTGCCTGGGCTCCGCGCACAGGCCGCGTGGAGGCCCATCAGTCCCGGTTCTGGATTGAACCGGGACTAAAGGGGCAGGGCATTAGTACCGACCCTTTAGTCCCGGTTCAGGAACCGGGACAACAGGCCCTTTTTCTACCAGTGTCACGACAACACAACTGGGCTTTGACGTGTCAGTAATGAAGAAGCATTGGTCCACTTGGGAAGCCAGCACCCATGGCCCATTTTCGCGGTGACGTTTGCGCCCGCGGTCCTAGATTTGGCTTCGGGTATAACCATGGTGGTGAAATACCGGTCTTCTTTTAGGACGCTCTTGGCCCATCTGACACGGAACATCGGGACCTTCTCTCTAGCGTAGCTCAGCTCCCAGATCTCCTCGATCCTTCCGTAGTATCTGTCCTTGTCGTTGCCGGTGTAGGATTCCATCGTTACACCGGAGTTCTGATAACCATCGCTCTTCATGTCCTTGTCCTCAATGTAGAATGTGTAGCCGTTGATATCGTACGCCTTATAGGTCATCAGGTTGTGCTCGGCGCCCTGTGACAAGGCGAATATGAGTTTTTCTTCCGCGGAAGAATCCTCATGTAAAGGGTACGACAGAAGCTTCTCCTTGAACCAACGCGTGAAACATGAGTTGTGCTCTTTGATTATATCTTCGTCCGTCCTCTGTTGGCCTCAGTCATTGTACGTCTTCTCAATAAAGGTTTTGTGCTCTACCACCCAAGGATTGACCACGGCTATGTATTGTAGCGCGACTAGGTTTGCTCTTTCAAAGTCGGCGAGTCGACCCTCGAAGTCGACGTGCATTTCGCGGCGACCATCGCGGCAACCCCATCCAGCGAGCCTGCCGAGGTGCTTGTTGACGGGCAGACCAACGGGGTTCTCGATGCCTAGATAATTCATGCAGTAGGAGATGCACTCTTTGGTCAGAAAGCCCCTGGCTATACTTTCCTCTGGATGTGACATGTTGCGAACGTATCCTTTGATGACACCATTCATCCTATCAAACGGCATCATGTTGTGCAGGAACGTCGGCCCGAGTTGGATGATATCCTCCACGATATGGACCAGCAGATGCACCATAACATCGAAGAATGCGGGCGGGAAGTACATCTCAAGCTCGCATAGTATCACCACGACCTCTTCCTGTAGCCTTCTGAGTTACCTCACGCCAACCGACTTCCGAGAGATGACGTGAAAAAAGTTGCATAGGCCAAATAGCGTTTCACGGCTGTGCACGTCCATGATCCCACGGATTGCAACTGGAAGTATCTGCGTCATCAGCACGTGACAGTCATGAGACTTCATCCCGCTGAAGTTCTGCTTCGCTGAGTCTAGGTATTTGCTTATCTTCGCCGTGTAACCGTAAGGAAGTTTTACTCCTACTAGGCAGGTGAAAAACTGCTCGATCTCCTCCTGATTTAGAGTGAAGCACGCGGGAGGGTAGTCATTTCCGGTCTTCTTGGCCTTTTTTCCTTTGCGACGACTTTCCGTGTCCTGCTTCGCCTCATCATCATCATTAGCGTGAAGATCCTCCCTGATGCCCATTGATTTCAAGTCTGCCCTTGCTTTCGGCCCATCTTTGGTCCTCTCTGGCATGTTGAGCAGGGTATCAAGCAGACTCTCGCACACGTTCTTCATGATATGCATGACATCAAGGCTGTGAGGCACACGGAGGATCTTCCATTACGGCAAGTCCCAGAAAACAGACCTCGTTTTCCATACCTTCAGCAGCGGCTCTGGCGCCTTTTGCTTCTTTCCCGGCTTTGGCGCCTTTTGCTTCTTTCCCGGCAGTGGGCAATCTTTCCAATTTTTCAACAGCTCGCCTATTTCCTCGCCCCTCCTCGTACGCGGGAGTCTTCCGGGTTTAGTTTCACCATCGAAGAGATCCTTGCGTTTTCTCCATGAGTCATCGTCGCGAAGCCACCTTCGATGTCCCATGAACACGGTTTTCAAAGACCCGAGATCTCTATCTAGCTGGTGATACGTTGTTTCATCCATGCACCTGACGCATCCATAAAATTCGTGGACCACCTGCCCCGCGACATATCCGTAACCGAGATAGTCGTGCACCGTCGTGAGCAGTGCGGCTCTCATAGGGAAATATTCTTTCTGTGCGGCGTCCCATGTATTGGCTGGCGTTTTCCACAGCGTGTCTAGCTCCTCTTTCAGCAGCCCCAGGTACAGATTGATGTCGTTCCCTGGTTGTTTTGGCCCTTCAATTAGCATACTCATGTGAATGTACTTCCTCTTCATGCACAACCAGGGGGGAAGGTTGTACATCCACACAAACACAGGCCAGGTGCTATGTGTGCTTCTCTGGCTGCCAAACAGATCGACTCCATCGGTGCTCGCGCCCAGCACGATGTTCCTTGGATCGTCCCCAAATTCTGGATGTTCGGAGTTCAACGCTAGCCACTGGCTCGCATCCTTAGGGTGACTCAGCATCTTGTCTTTTTTATTTAACTCTAGATCATTTTCGTCATCTTGTCGCTTCTTCTCCTCCATATCCGCGTGCCAACGCAGGAGCTTTGCTAGCTTAGGGTCAGCGAAATACCGCTGCAGACGAGGAGTGATCGAAAAGTACCACACCATATTTCGAGGAGCTTTCTTCCTCTTCTTGTATCGAGTGACGCCGCACACCGGACATATGGTAGACTCCGCGTGCTCGTCCCGATAAATGATGCAATTATTCATGCACACATGGTATTTCACGAGCAGTAAGTCCAGAGGACACACAATTTTCTTCGCCTCCTCGAAACTGGTCGGGCACTTGTTCCCCTTGGGAAGACGTTCGTGCCAGAATGGCATGTTCTCGTCGAAGAATGTGTTGGTCATTTTGTGTTTTACCTTCATCTCCAGAGCCATGAGCATAACTTTCAGGCGGGTATCCTCGGGCCTGCATCCTTCATACAATGGAGTAACCGTGTCTATCTCCAGTTGATCCAGCTTGGCTTTCTCTCGGGCGGCAGCTCTTGCGTTATCTGTCTGCTTGAGAAGCAGCTCTTCAATATGAGGGTCTTGCACCCAGCCCGTCGATGGTCCATCGTCGTCTGCTCCGGCATCTTCATCTTCATGATCATGCTCTTCATCTTCTCCGGCATCTTCCTCATCATCTTGTCCGGCATCTTCTACATGATGACTGTGTACTGCATCTACTTCGTGATCATGTCCTAGAGATTCTTCGTCTTCTCGCCCGCCTCGCCATGGTTGTCTTGCTGCCCTTCCTCATTTCTTGCCCGACCCCCATGGACGATTTCATAATCATCTTCATCACCTTGCCACCGATAGCCATCCATGAAACCACGCAAGAGCAGGTGGTCCCGCACATGTACGGAAACCAGGTCCATAAGGCTCTTCAGCTTGCATCTTCGACACGGACATCTTATCTCCGTCTCGTTCTTTTGAAGCATCTCGGCCTTCGCGGAGCTCAAAAACCTATTCACGATGCCTTCGGTCATCGTGTGGACCATGGTCGCCTGCGGGGTAGAGCAAAACGATATTTTAGAACCAAAAAAAATGGCATGACTTTGCCTAAAAATAGGACCAAAAAGAATGCATAGTGCCAAATTCTCACCGAAACGGAAATGAATCAACATTCCGGTAAAATATTGGCAACTATCGCATTTCAAATACCGGTATATAGCTGCAAACACAAACATATGCAACACCACAAACATACGTAGATCTAGGCCATAAAAAGTGCATGTGCACGTTGTTGGAGGGAGAAAAAAGTAGATCTACAACATAAAGAAAGCTTTCCCCTTCCTTACCTATCAAAAAAAGGTAATTTAACCACTTAATTTGGGTGAATCGATGGTGCAAATGAGGTGACGAGGAGGAGGAGGCAGCCGAGACAAGCTTGGAGGAGGAGGTGGAGAGAATGAAGTGGGGAAAGTGAGTGTGGTAGGTGGATGTCCAAAATATCTAGCTGCTCTCAGGTTACCAATGGCGCACCACCTAAAAATGCGCCATGAGTAACTCTGGTTACTAATGGCGCACTTGTTAAGCGGTGCGCCATTACTAGTTTTGCCAAAAAAATGTTAGTAGTGGCGCACCGTGGTTGTGGTGCGCCATTACTAGTTTGAACTAGTAATGGCGCACTATACCCTGGTGCGCCATTACTAGTTTTGGAAAAAAAAGTAAAAAAATTTGTTAGTAGTGACGCACAAAGTGTGTGGTGCGCCATTACTAGTTAAAACTAGTAATGGCGCACTATGCCCTGGTGCACCATTACTAGTTTTGGAAAAATCATTAAAACATTTGTTAGTAGTGGCGCACCGTGGGTGTGGTGCGACATTAGTGATATGGACACTAATGGCGCACCAACACATGGTGCGCCACTGCTATAGCAGTGGTGTGGTGCGCCATTAATGTCCATATTAGCTATAACCCTTTTCCTAGTAGTGTAGAAATGATGCTAGACACTTGCTACAGGAACAACAGCATGCGCTTCAACTGTTGCTCCCGTTCTCTCGTGCTCAACAAACGTACACGGAGGTGTGCTATAACAACTCAACGGGACTGCTCTTAAGTGGCAATTTTTTCGCCCTTAACCGGAACATGTGTTTTTTATGTAAACACTCGGAACTAGGCGGTGGTGAAAATCTTTGGGGAAAATCCAATGAAAATCTCTCTGATGGTCCATAATGCCCCATCCCCTATGGATTATGCCAAAAACACATGGTGTATGAACACTTTTTTGAAGATGATTATGAAAAGAACATTTAAATCTGTTGGTAAGGATGGGGCTATTTGTGTGTGTGTGTGTGGGGGGGGGGGGGGGGGGGGGGGGGGGGGGTTCCAACACACGGCGGACACAGTCCAAGCCGTCGTTTGGACCGGACTGAGCAGCGTGGTGGTCATGTTTTCAGGGACTGGACCAACAATGGTGTAGCTTGGGCCGGACCGAGAGGATCGGCCAAGAGACAAGGGCAGAGCACGCACTAGGACGATAGCCAATGCGGCGATGTAGGACCTCCCACGTCAATTTCTTTGGCTGAGACGATGAATTTGAGTGGGGCGTGTCCAATGGACATAGTTTTCGGGGCCAGAGAGTCTAGTGGCCACGCGGACAATAGCCCCGCGGCGGAGGACGCAGAAGACAACAGTTTCTTGCGCCCCATTTGGGCCGCCACACCCCCACCACGCCGCCGGCATGGCCCGCCACGCCGCCACCCGCCGACGGACAAGCTGCAAATAAAAAGCAAGATGGGCTGTTCTTCGGCCTGCCCGTTCGGACCAGCCTTTAACCGGACCGGACCGAAGTTTTTTCGGTCTAGTTTTTAGGGACCGGGCCAATCTTTTATAGATTGAGCAGGCCATAGGCCGGACCGGCGGACCAGACCATTTCGCCCAACCTGAGTTGCAACAAGCCTTCAATGAATACTCTTCATCATTCTATTCCTCGCCATCATTGTCTTGGTACAGGGTCAAACACAACCATACTTCAGTGGTCCGTACTCGCAGTTGTAGTTGCTGAAAAATTGGAGAGGTCGTGCTCGTTACCTGGGCCGCCCATCGCCGGCTAGGTGCTGCTAGCTGCCTGTGCATGGGCCTAGGGTCATGGTCGCAACAATGGCGATGGGTTGTGTTTAGCAGCTTGGCGCTGCCACACCCTGCGACCGGCTGCCCGCTGGCGCTCCGTGGCTTGTTGCGCATTCACTGTTAAATTGGGACCCTGCAGGGGATGATGGTGCATGGATTTGAGTCTGCGAACTAGGAGTAGCTAGGTGTGAATCATGCAATTGTGGGCATGTGGCCTTTGCTGGTCTGGTCCGCTAGTGGACTAGGCTTATGTATAGAAATAATTTTCTGTTCTTGGGCTGGGCGGGCCACTCCTCTGTTTTGCCCTCATGTGGCTCCGCCCCAAAGGCAAGTATCAAGGCAGTAGTGATACATCTGTTTGAGCTTCAACTAATTCCGAATGGAGGAAATATTTATTAACTATTTAGATAAGTTGAAAGATTTATATTTGCATGGATTTTCTATCTTATACTAATTTTTTACATACTGAACTACAAGTGATGGACCGAAAATTGAAATTAGTTGCATATTCAAAGAAGTTGTAAATAGCAGCGGTAATCGGCATTTACGTGATTATGAGCACAAATTGTTGGACAAAACGGTAACAACATAACATTAATGAAACGTAAGATAAGATTCTGATGTGAAATATAGTACTGATGACTACAGCAAATCCTAAATCTACAGGAGGTCCTCAGAAACATGTCGTGGAAAAAGTTTTATATTTGATGCATCTTGAAGTCGGGAATGCTGGTTGTTGTATCATCGGCTCCATTTCTAAAACTGGTTGCTTGTACATGTGGCCCAAACAAAAATGATTATCATGGGCCAAAATTCCATCAGCAGGTTGAGAAGGATTCTCCTTGTTACCATAACCAGTGTGCGAATTAGGCCAATTCGAATACATAATGGGTGTGCCAGAAGAGCCCATTTTAGCCAAAATTCCGTTTTGTTGCAAAGAACAACGAGAGGGCTAATGACACATATAGCAATGGCAGACTTGTGAGCAATTGTTGCTAGCACCATGTACAAACCCAGTGCAAAAGCTGTTGTGAAGCATGTGATGGATGTTGACCCAAAAATACAAGGCTACGACTAGGTAAATTCTGCGACTGTGTGGGTTCAAAATAGAGTATCCGGAATACATGAGACCAACCATAGACATGGAAGACAAGATGAAGGAGAATGTGCTAGCTAGTATGAATGCATCAAAGGCATACCTCCCGGCAAGTATTGGTGTGCCTCCGTTAGTGCATTCATCAGCTTTGTAAACTCCAGGAAGGGCGAATGTAGCACCAAATGTCACAGATGCAATTAGAACTGCACCAATACATAGTGTTTGTGTTGATTCTGTTAAACAACATTGCTATGGTGTCAAGGTGGTTCAGTCAGCCCAACTCAAGGTGGTTCGGTGAGCCAACCGCATAGGCTAGATAGACTAGATAAATATTCTCTGTAACAATATTCTCTCTCTAGTTTATCCCTTGTACTCCAAGTAGCTTATCCCTTGTATCTCAAGTTTCTATCCCAACAACTTGTACTTTATCAGGGAGTCGCGCCCCTGCCTTTATAACACGCAGCCATCGCCCTGAACCGGGCACGACGTTTCCCACATGGAAATCAGAGCCTGACTCTTCCATCGCATCTAGGTTTTTCTCCTCCACCGAAACCTCCTACCATGGCCTCCTCCAGCTCCTCCAACCCTACCCTCTCTGGCCAAGTCACCGAGCGTCTCACACGCACCAACTACATCATATGGCGTACCCAGATCACGCCACAACTCCGCGGTGCTGGTTTCTTCGGGTACGTGGACGGGCGCATAGTGGAACCAGCCAAGGTCGTCGTCTCCAAGGACAAGGATGGCAAGGAGGAGACCACCCCGAATCATCTACATCATCTTTGGATCAAGGAAGACCAGCAGGTACTGGGTTATCTTCTAAATAATCTGTCCAAAGAAGTACTCGTACAGGTGACCGCGATCACCCACGCGCATGAGCTGTGGATGGCGCTGGCGAGGATGTTCTCGTCAACCTCGATGTCTCGCGTCAACAACATCCGCGCCGCTCACACGAACGCGCATAAGGGGACACAATCGGTGGCCACGTACTTTGCGCACATGCGCTCCCTCGCCGACGAACTTGCAGCGGTAGAGCGGCCATTGAAGGAGGACGAGCTGATCTCCTACATCCTCAACGGCCTCGACATGGACTACCAGCCGCTAGTCTCTACCCTTGACGTCCGCACCATCCCGGTCACCCTTGATGAATTCTTTGCTCAGATGAGTAACTTTGATCAAAGGCTGGCTTTGTTCCAAGGGGCAGGGACCGAAGGTGGCTTCAAGTCTTCAGCGAACATCGCCACCCGCGGCCGCGGTGGTGGCGGCTCTCGCTACCATGGACCTCCTCGTTAGAAGGGCAAGAACTCTAGCGGGGGCAACAGCAGCGGCCAGAACGGCGGCAACATGCGCGGCGGCGGCCGGCCCTCCTCCAACAACAATAGGGGCCGGCGCAACAGCTCCTCCAACAGCAACAGATCACGCCCGGACGTTGTTCGGTGCCAAATCTGTGGCAAGCTGGGACACTCAGCTAAAGATTGCTGGTACCGGTTTGAGGATGATGATGATGCATCGTCCCAGGATGAAAAAGTGGCCGGGGCAGCAGAAGCCTCATATGGTGTTGACACGAACTGGTACGTCGACAGCGGAGCCACTAACCACATCACCGGTGAGATGGAAAAGGTGACCATGCGCGACAAGTATCGCGGCCAAGATCATATCCACACTGCTAGTGGAGAAGGTATGAAGATTGGTCACATTGGTCATTCTATTATTAAAACCCCTCATAGAAAAATTCATCTCAGAATTTTTTTGCATGTTCCTAGTGCTTCCAAGAGCCTTCTTTCCGTTCATCGCATTGCCGTTGATAATCATGTCTTTCTTGAATTTCACCCCTTCTTCTTTTTGATCAAGGATCTGGCCACAAGGAGGGTGCTATATCGAGGTAGATGTGTTCGTGGGCTTTACCCATTGATTCCAGAGATTCGAAGATTCAATAAACAAGTTTTTAGTGCCACCAAAGTCTCATCTACACGGTGGCATGATCGATTAGGACATGCATCGTTTTCTTTAGTTGAGCGTTTGCTTAGGAAAAATAAGCTCCCATATGTTGGAGAGCATGATGTTGAAACAATTTGTGATTCCTGCCAGAGAGCTAAAAGTCATCAGTTGCCTTATCCTATTTCTACAAGTATTTCTACCAAGCCTTTGCAACTTATTTTTTCTGATGTGTGGGGACCCGCTCCCTCCTCTGTTGGTAGACATACATACTACGTGAGTTTCATTGACGACTATAGTAAATTTACCTGGATCTATCTTCTTAAGAAAAGATCAGATGTATGCCAAGTTTTTCTCAATTTCCAAGCTTTAGTTGAAAGGAAATTCGACACCAAAATCATAGCCCTCCAATCTGATTGGGGTGGCGAATACGAGAAACTAAACTCCTTTTTTCAAAAACTTGGCATCTCTCACCATGTGTCATGTCCCCATGCCCATCAACAGAATGGGTCTGCTGAACGCAAACACAGACACATTGTCGAAGTTGGCTTTGCCCTTCTTGTTGGCGCCTCCATGCCCTTAAAATTTTGGGACGAAGCCTTTCTCACAGCTGTCCATATCATTAATATGCTACCTAGTCGTGTTATCAACAATGAAACTCCCACTGAAAGGCTTCTCCACACCAAACCAGACTACACTTCTCTCCATGTATTTGGATGCGCCTGTTGGCCCAATCTTCGCCCTTACAATGATCGAAAACTCGGTTTTAGATCCAAACAATGTGTGTTCATTGGTTATAGTGCCCAACACAAAGGCGTTAAGTGTCTTGATGTTTCAACCGGACGCGTCTATATCTCACGGGATGTCGTTTTTGATGAAACAAAGTTTCCCTTTGCCACCCTTCATCCTAATGTCGGTGCCCTACTTCGTCAAGAAATTCTTCTCTTACCATCTAGTCTCACCGGTCTTGGTCAAGGGGGAAATAACTGTAATGATCATATGATGACTAATTCTCATAACCGTGCACTTGAGCTTTGTGATGATGCAGATGGCAATGGAGCAGAAAATGGCGAAGGAATCACAGAAAATGGTGAATAAATCACCCCAAACTGTTCACATTTTATGTGTCACACAGCGGGGAACAGATCCTCCTCGGGATCGGAGCTCCAGCAGCGTGGCAGCAGATCAGCTCCGGGATCTGTCGTGGTTTTGTCACGGCAGATGTCCTTAGTGTCAGGACTTAGTCGCGAGGCCAGCACATCTATGTGGTAGCTTGAGAGGGGTTGATTGGAATGAGAGACGCAGGGCGGATCAACGCACAAGACAAGGGTTTAGACAGCTTCGGGCCCCGGGAAATATCATCCGGTAATAACCCTACATGCTGTTTGAGGTTAGGTCTCATTACGCTCATGGGGGAGTCGCCGTAAACCGGCTCTTCGTGTCTAGCCCTAGCGATCGTTTCTTCTTGCTTGTCCCTCTTTGGGGAGCCCTGCCCCTCCTTATATATGTTGAAGGGGCGGTTTACATGTGGAGTCCTATTAGGATTAGGACTAGTCTATCTCTAATACAAACCGGATACAAGTCCTGGTCTTAACTCCTTGTAAGGTAAATATTTCTCATGCCTTTCCTCTTAAACCGGCCCACCATAGTATGAAACGGCCTTCATGAACCGCCCGTTGGGCCACCGGGTCTTGTCGCTGCTCTGACCCGCCTACCGGATTACCAATGAATCGTAAACCGCCAGGTCCAAACGGGTCACCAGTGAATCGTCAAGTCTCAGCCGGGTCTCAAGTAAACCGCCAAGTCCGGCCGGGTTATACTTCCGGCCGGTTTACGCCGCGGGGTATATCCCCGACAGGATCTGTGTCGCAGCAGGGTGCCAGTGCGCCAGATCCCGTGTCGCCCGCCAGGCGCGGCGACAGCGACCCAGCGACGGCCACGCGGCTCGCCTCAACTGGGCCAGAAGCGGCGTCCGGCACGCGCCAATCCTTGGAGGCCACGCGGCAGGAACCCCCAGCCCGCTGGCCCGCAGGCAGACCCCGCCACTACATGCGCCGCCAGCAGCTGGGCGCACGATCCGGCGCGGATTCGCCCCAGCCCACGACAGGCGTGCGATCCGAGGCGGATCCGGTCAGGCACGTGTCCTCCGCGTGGCCTGGATCTTCTGCGCCTTCCGTCACGGCTCCAGCATCACCCGCCGCCACAGAAAATCCCGCTGACACAACTGCTGGCGCGGCTGGTGCGTCGGAAGCACCAGGGGGATCTGTCTCGGGATTGTCCGGCCCAGAGGCTGGATCTTCTGTGCTTGCCAACGATGCTAGCTCGTCTGCCCAACCTCGTACACGGCTACAGAAGGGAGTAATCCAACCCGTCAATTACAAACAAATAACTAAGTTTGGTTTAGCATGTAGCACAGGAGAACCCAGTACGCTTGATGAAGCTCTCAAGGATACACGCTGGAAAAAGGCCATGGAAGAGGAATACATGGCACTTCAGAAAAATAAGACGTGGCATCTTGTGTCTCCACGGCGAGGTAAAAATTTGATTGATTGTAAGTGGGTTTATAGGATCAAAAGAAAGTCCGATGGAACCATAGATCGCTACAAAGCCAGACTTGTTGCAAAAGGCTTCAAACAACGGTATGGCATAGACTATGAAGACACCTTTAGTCCAGTGGTTAAAGCTGCTACTATTCGTCTTGTACTGTCTATTGATGTTTCCAGGGGATGGAGTCTCAGACAACTAGATGTGCAGAACGCGTTCCTTCATGGTGTTCTGGAAGAGGAAGTATACATGAAACAGCCTCCTGGTCTTGAGAACAAGGATAAACCCTTTCATGTGTGTAAGCTTGACAAAGCTCTATATGGACTGAAGTAGGCTCCCAGGGCGTGGTACTCTCGTCTCAGTCAGAAACTACAAGCACTTGGTTTCGTTCCTTCAAATCTGATACATCTTTATTCATCTACAATAAGTCCAAAACATCCATTTTTGTTCTTATTTATGTTGATGACATTATTGTCACAAGTTCATCTAATGAAGCAGTGACAGGATTGTTGAAGGACCTAAGTGCTGAGTTTGCTCTTAAAGATCTGGGGGACTTACATTCTTTCCTAGGGATTGAGGTAAAGAAAACCTGAAGATGGCCTTCATCTCTCTCGGGAAAAGTATGCTGCTGATTTGGTAAGAAGAGTTGGCTTACAAGGATGTAAAGCCTCTCCAACTCCTTTGTCTAGCACAGAAATTGTCACTTGAAGAGGGAGATCTCTTGGGTCAAGAGGATAGTACTAGATATAGAAGTCTAGTAGGAGCACTCCAGTACCTCGCCTTAACAAGGCCAGATATATCCTTTGCAGTCAACAAAGTATGCCAATTTCTTCATGCATCTACTACTGTTCATTGGACTGCTGCCAAGCGCATAGTGAGATATGTGAAAGATACTATGAGTCTTGGTCTTACATTCACCAAATCTTCATCAACTCTTGTCAGTGCTTTTTCTGACTCTGATTGGGCAGGATGTATAGATGACAGACGCTCCACTGGTGGATTTGCAGTTTTCTTTGGACCAAATCTTATATCATGGTGTGCAAAGAAACAAGCTACTGTATCACGATCTAGCACTGAAGCTGAGTATAAAGCATTAGCAAATGCCACTGCTGAGATTATCTGGGTTCAGTCCATGTTGAGAGAGCTAGGTGTGAAGCACACCAAAACTCCATGTTTATGGTGTGACAATCTGGGTGCTACTTATTTGTCTGCTAACCCAGTTTTTCATGCCAGAACAAAACACATCGAGATAGATTTTCATTTTGTCAGAGAAAGAGTTGCAAAGAGACAATTGGATATTCGCTTTGTGCATTCACGAGATCAAGTTGCAGATGGCTTCACAAAAGCATTGCCTACAAAAAGTTTTGAAGAGTTCAAGCGTAATCTCAACTTGACCAAGCTGTGATGAAGGGAGGGTGTTAAACAACATTGCTATGGTGTCAAGGTGGTTCGGTCATCCCAACTCAAGGTGGTTCGGTGAGCCAACCGCATAGGCTAGATAGACTAGATAAATATTCTCTGTAACAATATTCTCTCTCTAGTTTATCCCTTGTACTCCAAGTAGCTTATCCCTTGTATCTCAAGTTTCTATCCCAACAACTTGTACGCTATCAGGGAGTCGCGCCCCTGCCTTTATAACACGCAGCCATCGCCCTAAACCGGGCACGACGTTTCCCACAGATTCTTGCACCTTCTCTAATTCTTCTCTTTCATTATGTTTCCACTGGTGATTGTAGTTTTCTTCAAAGTGATCCCGGCGACTACCACCACTCCTAGCATTAACAACTTTGTGTGCAAACTGTATCTTTGTTTCACTGTTTTGCAGAAATAAAAGAAAAATATGTGAAACCAAACCTCACAAATCTCCACTATTTACTTTTGCATCAAGAGAAGTGCTTGCAGAAATGATGGAATACATTACCTGATCATCAAACAATCCTGGGGGAATCTTATATCATGATATATCTAGAGCTGTTTGCCCTTTCTTATTTGATATGTTTAAATTTACTTATTGATTCCGTAACAAAACACAAAACATTAGAAGGCTCCATACCTGAATAGCTAGGTGTAGTGTTGTATTCCCATCATTGTCCTGCATATTCAGAATCCATGAGAGTGATCGATTTTTGCAAACAAAACTGACTATCTTGACAATATTTTCTCAGCAGCTACAAAGAAGGAATGTCCTTCCCATGCTGTCCTGCATAGTGCAAACCACCGCTGCTTGGAGACTTTTTAAGAAACATAGTATTGTCCCTCTTTCACCGACAGAGGCAACAACATGTACTGGAAATAATCCCTTGTAGTCTGATTGATACAATGCAGCTGAGTTAGCTTCCAATACTTGCCAACATACACTTCCTCGCTGACATTGCTGTACCAGAGCTGCAGCAAAGTGGAGAGGCGTACTCCCATTTTCATCCATGTGTGTAGTAAGATCATTGTTCCATCCCAAGATCTTTTTTGTAAGCTCTGCAAATGGGTCTTTTAGTTAAATGAATCGAGAAAAGGAAAACAAGTACTCCCTCGGTTCCTAAATATAAGTCCTTTTAGAGAGTCCAATATGGACTATATACCAAGCAAAATGAGTGAATCTACACTCTAAAATACGTCTATATACATCTGTATGCAGTCCATTTTTAAATATCTAAAAAGGCTTGTATTTAGAAATGAAGGGAGTGCAATGGAAATGAAACACTGAATTCGAATCGGCAAGCCAAATAAGAATATTAATATTGTCTTAAAATGCTTCCATAAGGCAACTTCATCATACATATTTACAATTTTTTTGATGATTCATGGACACTTAAATTATGTCATCAAATAGCAAATCAGAATATAGACTCATTACACTGTGTTACCAAGTTTGTTATCAACATTAGCTAGCTTCATAAACACCACATCTTGCATGTTTGAGTTATTAGACCTACATATGGAATTCTAGGCCAAGTGAGGATGTACTGCAATCAGGTGCCTGTACTCCTATTAGCATGAGTGAAACACAAAGATGATTATTCTTAAATGGAAAATATCGTTTAGTAGGCACATGAAGTAGATAGCGAAAATTTCAGAAATGTTTGCAAAACAGATTGTGGGAATGGTGCACATCACAACAAAAACTCTGAGATGGGACCACACTTTCTCCCTCCTCTAGTTAATTATATCACAATCTTCTCAAATTTCCATCAAGTTACAGGACATGAGACTACCAAAGAGTGAATCAGAAATGCTTTGCAGTCAATCTACTACCAAGGACATGGCCTGGCTGCCAGGTAGATTTGGAGAGAGAAGGGATGAACGAATACGTCAAGGTCTGACACCATGTCCGAGAGAATTTTTGCATGGTAGAATGGGTAGAAATGCCGAAAGAATATGGCTACCACCAAGCTGCAGATGATGGCCTTTCTTGGATAAGAATTGGTACTCCTAGTTAATGTTGGTATTAGCAATAGCAAAAAAGTTGAATGCTTTCTTTCTTGGGGATGTGGTTGGTGGTGTTCCTCTTACTACCATTTCCCCCTTCTTTAGGGGGGGGGGGGGGGGGGGGGGGGAGGGGGGGAGTCTTATATGTCGTACAAGTTATAATAGTTGTTTATCCATTGGTACTGTTGTAGAGAGATTTGTAGTGCAAATTGTATTTGTTGTAGTGTCTGCAAGGATGTACCTAAAATACCCCATAAAGTTTATATACAATCAGAAATCAGGGCCATATAACACATTTTCAGGGTGTACCATAAATTTGGTTCAATGGCCCTACAGTTCAAAAGGCTAATTACGAAAAATATTTTTTTCTGTTAGAAAAACATTGTCCATAGTTCTTTGGAAACAAGAAAACCCATTACAGTAGTCCACAATATTTGCTATGCAATAATTGCATTACAGTAAATAATCTAACTGTTTCAACATGTTCTGTGAAAGTTACTGGGAGTAATGAATAAATAGGCCACTCACTTGCTATTTTAATACCAATATTAACTAGGAGTAGTAACTGAGGGTTATGCTGCAAATGGGGCCTTTGATCATTTGAGGTTATCCTGCACGGGCATCCCGGAATTGCAGCATGTGGAAGATAAGAGACACACTGAAGGCTTTTTTGAGGAGAACTATGGAAGATTCATTCCATGTGTCTGCTCGTACTATTGTTTCTGAGCATGGAAATGCCAAAGATTAGGCGTGGAAGTTTCTCCAACATAGGATTATTTTTTCAACCAAAACATAGGTTCTCGAGATGGAGTTATATAGTAATGGGCAATAAGAATATTGATGAAATGATTTCACTGGGACGGAACTATATTGCAACGCAGGCTGCCTAGCAGATGAATTTGTATTGCATTACCGTGGCTTGGTTACATACCGTTCTCAACACTTGGGTCACTACATACTGCATTTTTCAGTAATTGTGACAAGGCCAGACAAATATGTAGTACTCCTACTTTCCAACTAGCACAACATACAAGAACGTCTAGTAATAAGCCATTTCCTCTTATCTACTATGAAGTTTGAGGCCGCCTGTCATTTTTTTTTGGAAAAGGAGGCGTGCCCCCGGCCTCTGCATCTGAACGATGCATGCAGCCATATTATTAAAAGTCTCGAAAAACAAATAGTATCCAAAGTATTACAGCTCGCAAAAGGAGCAGGATGACAAAGCAATAAAAGACCTCAAGATTACAACCGATGATGATAACAGGACTAGAGACCTAAACTCATATCCTATTAAGCGACCGCCATCCAAATCAGTTGAATATAACCCATGCTACCATCTCCCATTGGTTGCACCCAGTAACCAGCGGCTCCCTGGATTCCATAGGAGTGAGTAAGGACCACGTATGGATCCATGCAGTAGCTCTGAAGATAACCTGCAAGAAGTTTAAAAATTGTTGCCTGTTAAAGATCATATCGTTCCTGCAGTTCCATATAGCCCACAAAAAAGCACATATTCCAACTCGAGTATGAGTCGCAGTATTGCGATCCACCCCATCTAACCACGTCCCAAACAACGATTCAATGTTAATTGGAGGGGCAATGTTGAAAGCTATATGAATAGTGCGCCATAAAAGTTTAGCCAAAGGACAATCGATGAAAAGGTGTTGTATTGTTTCATTATTATCACAAAAACAACATCGTGAGCTGCCTACCCAATGTCGTTTTAACAGATTGTCTTTGGTGAGAATCACTTGTTTATGTATGAACCACATGAAAATTTTGATACGCAAGGGGACCTTAACTTTCCAGATATGAATGGATCTCGGGAGGAAGCCAGAGTTAATTAGGTGCAAATAAAATGATTTGACCGTGAATGAGCCATTCTTGGTCAGTGTCCAATGTAATGAATCCGATTGGTCGGTTAATTGTACATCCATCACTCTCCGTACCAGATGTATCCATGAATTCCATCTCTCCCCAACCGAAGATCGCCTAAACTGAATATTTAGAGGTACCGATTGTAATATCGTGCCAACGTAATCTTCCTTACGTTGGACAATATTATATAGACTTGGATATTGAACGGCTAAGGGCGTCTCCCCTAGCCATGTATCCTCCCAAAATCGTGTTGACATCCCATTGCCAATAGTGAATTTGGTTCTACGAAAGAATAGGTCTTTAGTTCTTATTAGGCCCTTCCAGAAAGGCGAATCGGATGACCTAGCGTTAACTTGTGCTAGAGTTTTGGACTGTAGATATTTGTTTCGTAAAATTTGTGCCCACATCCCGTCATTCTCTACCGAAAGCCTGAAAAGCCATTTGCTTAAAAGACATTTATTCTTGATCTCCAGGTTCTCAATGCCGAGACCCCCCTGATCCTTAGGTCGACATAATATATCCCAGCGAGCTAAGCGGTATTTCTTCTTGGCCTCATCAGACTGCCAGAAGAATCAAGATCGAAAGAAGTCTAGTCTCCTTCGTACCCCTTTAGGTACCTCAAAAAAGGAGAGCAGAAACATCGGCATACTTGTTAGGACAGAGTTAATGAGTACTAGTCGACCACCGTAGGACATTAACTTGCCTTTCCAACAACTTAGCTTCTTTTCAATTCGATCCTCGATGCACTTCCACTCCTTAATGGATAATTTCCGATGATGAATAGGTATGCCCAAATAGCTAAAAGGCATTGACCCTAGTTCACAACCGAACAAATTTTTGTAAGTATCTTGCTCATCTTTGGCCCTACCAAAGCAAAATAACTCACTTTTGTTAAAGTTTATTTTTAGTCCCGATAATTGCTCGAAGAGACATAAAACCAATTTCATATTCCGAGCTTTTGCAACATCATGCTCCATGAATATAATAGTGTCGTCTGCGTATTGTAGAATCGATACTCCACCATCCACCAGATGGGGAACTAAACCATCTACTAGGCCATTCTCCTTAGCCCTGCGAATAAGCACGGTCAACATATCTGTCACTATATTAAACAAGAGCGGAGACATCGAATCCCCTTGCCTCAACCCTTTGTGCGTATGAAAATAGTGGCCTATATCATCGTTAACCTTAATACCGACACTACCTTTTTGGTCAAGAGAATCCACTTGGCTCCTCCAAGCTTCAGAAAAACCTTTCATGCGCATAGCTTGCTGAAGAAATGTCCATTTCACTTTATCATAAGCCTTTTCGAAATCAACTTTAAAGATAACCCCATCTAGTTTCTTTGAATGGAGTTCGTGGATCGTTTCATGTGGAACCACTACCCCTTCTAGGATGTGTCTACCAGGCATGAAGGCCGTCTGACTCTCTTGAACCACAGATTAGGCGATCTGCGTCAGCCGATTTGTCCCCACCTTCGTGAATATCTTGAAACTCATGTTTAAGAGACATATCGGCCTAAACTGCTCGATACGAATCGCCCCTTCTTTCTTTGGTAATAGAGTAATCGTACCAAAGTTTATATGGAACAGTTCTAGCTGCCCATTAAACAAATCGTGGAACATAGGCATCAGGTCATCTTTAATGATATGCCAACATTTCTTATAAAACTCCGCAGGAAACCCGTCTGGTCTCAGTGCTTTATTCGGTTTCATTTGTGTTATGGCATCCAGAACTTCCTTTTCAGTGAAAGGCGCAGTTAGGAACTCATTCTGTTCTGTCATGAGCTGAGGAATATCTCCAGTGTCAGACTCATTCATGGACACCGTGCTCTCTGCCGGTGGCCCGAATAATTGTTTATAGTAATTGGAGATATATAGTTTAAGGTTTTCATGTCCTACAATGGTTCCTTCATCCTGCTCGAGCTGAATTATTTTCTTCTTTCTATGTTTGCCATTTGCAATCATATGAAAGAATTGTGTATTATCATCTCCATGAACAACCTTGAGAGTCTTAGCCCGCAATGCCCATTTGAGTTCCTCTTCTATCATAAGGACTCGTAGGCTTTGTTCCGCTTCAGATTTCATGGCCTGTTCATTTACGTCTAGCAGTGTACCCTCTGCTTTAATGTCCAGGGAATCAATTAATTGAAGGAGCCTTTCTTTCTCCTTTTTGTAAATGCCACTCTCGTTCCTTGCCAAACCCCTAAGAAATTGTCTTAGATGACGGATCTTGTTCTGCCATATCTCCATACTTGTTTGTCCAGCAATAGGCTTTGACCATTCACGTGCAATGATGGCCAAAAGTTTTCTTTTTCAAACCAGCTTAGTTCGAAAGAGAACAAATTCTTATTACCGGTATGTGTTGCCTCTCCCGAGTCCACGAATAACGGTGTGTGGTCTGAGATTGCCCTCTGCATCACATGAACCGACACCAATGGGTATTTCTGTTCCCATTCAATACTAGCCAGAACCCGATCCAACTTCTCATAAGTCGGAATAGGTGGCGAATTAGCCCAAGTGTATTGTATTCCAGTAAGCTCAATCTCCCTCAAATTGAGGCTTTCGATGATCATATTAAACATAAGGGACCATCGCCCATCAAAGTTATCGTTGTTCTTCTCATCTCGGCTCCGTATAATATTAAAATCTCCACCAACTAAGATGGGAAGATTTTCATCTCCACATATCCTGACTAAGTCAGCTAGGAAATCTGGTTTGAGTTCGGGTTGGGCTGCTCCATACACCGCAACAAGCGACCAACGGAAGCCATCTAACTTTGATCTCACCCGAAACTTAACCGCAAAATCTCCCCTGGCCACATTTAGCACCTCAAGTGTTTCACATCTAACCCCTATTAATATCCCATCGGATCTTCCTCTAGAGGGTAGACAGTGCCAGTCAAAATCAATTCCACCAGACAGAGTTCCGAGGAACTGTGAGGTAAAATTATCTCTACCGGTTTCGAGTAGTGCAATAAAATCGAGCCGATGTTCTACCGATGTATCTGAAGGAAATATGCCCTAGAGGCAATAATAAAGTTATTATTTATTTCCTTATAATCATGATAAATGTTTATTATTCATGCTAGAATTGTATTAACCAGAAACATAATACATGTGTGAATACATAGACAAACAAAGTGTCACTAGTATGCCTCTACTTGACTAGCTCGTTAATCAAAGATGGTTATGTTTCCTAACCATGAACAATGAGTTGTTATTTGATTAACGGGATCACATCATTAAGAGAATGATCTGATTGACATGACCCATTCCATTAGCTTAGCACCCGATCGTTTAGTATGTTGCTATTGCTTTCTTCATGACTTATACATGTTCCTGTAACTATGAGATTATGCAACTCCCGTTTACCGGAGGAACACTTTGGGTACTACCAAACGTCACAACGTAACTGGGTGATTATAAAGGAGTACTACAGGTGTCTCCAAAGGTACATGTTGGGTTGGCGTATTTCAAGATTAGGTTTTGTCACTCCGATTGTCGGAGAGGTATCTCTGGGCCCTCTCGGTAATGCACATCACATAAGCCTTGCAAGCATTGCAACTAATGAGTTAGTTGCGAGATGATGTATTACAGAACGAGTAAAGAGACTTGCCGGTAACGAGATTGAACTAGGTATTGGATACCGACGATCGAATCTCGGGCAAGTAACATACCGATGACAAAGGGAACAACGTATGTTGCTATGCGGTCTGACTGATAAAGATCTTCGTAGAATATGTAGGAGCCAATATGGGCATCCAGGTCCCGCTATTGGTTATTGACCGGAGACGTGTCTCGGTCATGTCTACATTGTTCTCGAACCCGTAGGGTCCGCACGCTTAAGGTTACGATGACAGTTATATTATGAGTTTATGCATTTTGATGTACCGAAGGTTGTTCGGAGTCCCGGATGTGATCACGGACATGACGAGGAGTCTCGAAATGGTCGAGACGTAAAGATTGATATATTGGAAGCCTATGTTTGGATATCGGAAGTGTTCCGGGTGAAATCGGGATTTTACCGGAGTACCGGGAAGGTTACCGGAACCCCACGGGAGCTAAATGGGCCATGATGGGCCTTAGTGGAAAAGAGAAGAGGCAGCTCTACATGGGCTGCGCGCCTCCCCTTCCCCTAGTCCTATTAGGACTAGGAGAGGTGGCCGGCCCCCTCTCTCTCTCTTTTCCCCCTCCGCGAATCCTATTCCAACTAGGATTGGGGGGGGGGAATCCTACTCCCAGAGGGAGTAGGACTCTCCTGGCGCGCCACACCTTGGCCGGCCAGCCTCCCCCCTCTAGTACTTTATATACTGAGGCAGAGGCACCCTAGAACACACAAGTTGATCCACGTGATCTATTCCTTAGCCGTGTGCGGTGCCCCCAGCCACCATATTCCTCGATAATACTGTAGCAGAGTTTAGGCGAAGCCCTGCTGCTGTAGTGCATCAAGATCGTCACCACGCCGTCATGCTGACGGAATTCTTCCCCAACACTTTGCTGGATCGGAGTCCGGGGATCGTCATCGAGCTGAACGTGTGCTCGAACTCGGAGGTGCCGTAGTTTCGGTGCTTGATCGGTTGGATCGTGAAGACGTACGACTACTTCCTCTAAGTTGTGTCAACGCTTCCGCAGTCGGTCTGCGTGGGTACGTAGACAGCACTCTCCCCTCTCGTTGCTATGCATCACCATGATCTTGCGTGTGCGTAGGAAAATTTTGAAATTACTACGAAACCCAACAGTATCTGCAAGGAACCTTCTTTTAGCCAAGTCAGCTAGACCTCTGCTATTCCAAAAGATTCCTCTCATAGATCGTCGTGGAATTTCTTTTTAAGTTTAATCCTGGTACTCCTCCGAACAGCCGAAGTCGGATAAATCTTCCTTCTCCAGGACCGTTTGGGTTTACCCTCTATATTTAACGCATCTACGTCAACAGGGTGACTAGGGATACAATCTGCCGCCGGCATAAGCTCTACACTGTCCTCAGTGTCCGAACCTAGTAGGTCCCCATCGACCTCCGAGGGTGGCATTAGATTATCACATAAATTTTGTATAGCCGAAATTCCTAATTGATTCACTTCATCATTATTCATTAGTTTAACCGCCGCCAAATTTCGAATAATATCAGAGGCCCGTTCTGCTTCTAAGTCTAAAAGGTCATTAATCGATTTCGCAATTTCCTTTGCGTTCGATCCCAAAGAATCTCCTATGTTGTTGGCTTTATCTAAAATATCATGCTCTGAAAAATGTAAAATGGAAGAACTCTTATTTACCGACATACCTGTAGTTGCCTCGACATCTCGAAGTTTGGCCGCCCTCATGGCACGCCCCAACTGCAGGTCGTCTGCGTCTGGTTGATCTTGGATCCGGTCACTGACACGCCTACCAGCCGTCACCGGATCTTTGATCCCACCAAAAGCGATAATCTCGTCCATAGTCCTCTCCCGAGCAGGAACTCCTGTAGTGGCACGCACACCCATCGAGGTTGGTGTAGAGATGCGCAAGGGAGGAGCACCACCATTCAGCACCGGCGAAGGAAGAGGTTGCGGAGCCTCCTGCTCAGCTACCCTCATGTGGCCGTCGACGCAAACTGGAGTCACCGTGGTTGGGGTGAAGGCCTCCTGCCCACGTCCCTGACCCAACCCGGTACCCTGCCCATAGTTCTTCGGCGAGATTGGGGCCTCTCCCAACCGGGTTCCTTGCCCATGGTCTTTCGGCGAGGCGCTTTGTGCATTGACCAAAAGGGCGCCCCGGCCTCCCAGATCCCGAACTTGCCCGCTAGAGCAGCTAGGAACCGATGCAGCTGGCAGCACCTTTCCCGACTGCGCCAACGAGGTGGCATCACGACGAGGAGATGTTGCGGGAGATATGATATCCTCCGGCCGACCCCTCCCACCGGATTCAATCGGTTGCAATGTCACCACGGCAGCCTCCAACAGCGACGGCAATTGTGACTCCATCGGATCATCCGCCTCTATCCTCATGCTCCACAAGCGACTAGGAGCCGAATGAGCATCAAAAGAGCCAAAACACAAAGTATTCGTCGGTGTTCCAGCTATCGACGGCCCCTTAGCCGCCTTATCAGATTTATGAGGCTGCGGAGTGTGTTTCTTGGCCGAGCCCCTAGATGTGTCCTCAGATTCCTTGTTCTGGTTATCCGGTGCTCGATCTCCATCAGATGTATCCATGTCCTGATGCTCGTCAGTCCCATCATCTACTGGTGTGTCCTCAATCTCAAGTTCTAGCCTATATGTAATTCCCTCATGAGTCCATGGAACCGTGTCGGGTAACAAGTCAATACTGATGACACTGACCATCAACCTCGCCACACCATTAGCACGTGTGAAGGGCATATCAACCTTCTCCGTCTTACCAATCAGAGACCCCAAACTCCAAGTGACGAGAAAATGATTTAACGGCTTAGGTGGCGCACCCGAGAAGCGGACCCAAGCCTTTTCCAAAGGTACTCCATGTGGTTCATTTTGTTTCCACTCGTCAAACTCGAGAATAATGTTAGTGCTAGGAACCCTGCACATGCCAAACTTAAGAATACGAAGTTGATCCTCCTTAGTTGGAAAATCTACCTTGTATATCTGGTTCTCCAGCCTAACAAGGTTCCACTGGAAATTTCCCGGTGCCAACTCACGTAGGAGCTGAATAATCTGGGCCTCTGTCATCACCCCATTAGTCACCTTAACAACTCCTGGATAAGAGCCCTCAATAGCCTGAAACGACGATGTTACTTCCGGAGACTCGAAAAACATTAGCTCTTTGCAACAAACTCCGTATATGGTGACTACTGGTTTGGGTCCAGACAACAAAGGACATTCACCGATTTCATGTTTAGCCTTCTGACAGTAATCGCATAACTCCGTAGTGCAATCCGCCACGAAGTGTCCTGGCTCACCACATCTGTAACAAGTCAATTTCTTCTTCTTGATTGCCCATTTGGATATCTTTTCATCCTCGGCCTTGTCAGTACCCCTGTCAGAACCACCATCTTTTGCATTGACATGCCCCGATCCGGCATCTGGCACCTTCACCGCCGCGAAGGCCCGAACCGCGTCCTTGGCGGCTGCTGGTAACACTGCAGGCGTAGCAGCCGCTGCCTCAACAGTGGTGTCGCGAGCAGGATCGGCCTGCGGTGGAGTAGGGGGTCGTGGCGGTGGCGGGCGTCGTAATTACTTGTTCATTTCTCATGAAGAACAACCCCTGTCAGAACCACCATCTTTTGCATTGACATGCCCCGATCCAGCATCTGGCACCTTCACCGCCGCGAAGGCCCGAACCGCGTCCTTGGCGGCTGCTGGTAACACTGCGGGCGTAGCAGCCGCTGCCTCAACAGTGGTGTCGCGAGCAGGATCGGCCTGCAGTGGAGTAGGGGGTCATGGTGGTGGCGGACGACGAGGCCGCCTGTCATGGTTTGGGATTTTTGTTCATCACTTCAGAATTTTTTTTGTTCATCACTTCGTAAGTACTTGTTCATTTCTCATGAACAAGCGTGATATGAAGTTTGAGGCCGCTTGTCATGGTTTGGGAACTTTTTGCATGAAATTAACTAACTTTGATTTGTTAGAACCTACCGAGCTTTAACTTTGGGTTCAGACGCTGAACATATAGATTCCATACAAGTATAAAACGGATGATGATGGATTCATCTTCAGCGCACCCCATAGCAAATACCACAAACATGGTGGTGTGTGCGTCTTTCTTTTTGTTCTTTTTTACCCTTTTCCATAGCTGCACTCGCTATCCCTTATCTGATCTGGTCATTGGGTAAAGAAGCAACTATGACTCTCATTTGCATCCTGAGTCCCTACAGGTGATCCTAGGCGAAGCATCTTGTCATCTCATTCAGAGAGCATACAAGGAGAGTAGCACGCACTTGAGCATGGTTTCGCAATGTTGTAGGTAGATAGCTGTGTTCAACTCCCTGGACCAACCTAGCACACTATTTCACCACAGAAGGGGTATTTTGTTATGCTCCTATATCTTACTCATTATATGTAGGCATATAGCCACTTCTCAACAAGAGTGGCATTGTGGCAAGTAGGTGACGGGTGAAATGTGGGAGACGAGCTTAGTATTTAATTACTCCATGCCCTAAGTGGCTATTGTAGCTAGCTACATGTATGGGACGACGAAATAACTTTGGTGAACCCAACTTTGTCATGCAGAAGGACAACCATATAGCTAGGATACTCATGCGCGACTCCTATGGTCAACCAATTGGCACAACAAGAACCAGCAGCATGTTGAAGATACAAACAGGCCGGCTATAAAATTTCCACGTATACTTTACATGAGAGTTTATTCCAGTTTCAAGCATGTAAGACACTGTGAACCTCATTTAGTTTTTGTGACACCTTGAAACACAGTTTTAACACAGCAATTCAGCAATCACAAGTTGGGCCTTTATTTGTACGCCCGTCAAAGTTATTTCCATGCCATCAAACACTGGGATGTTTTTCCATAAACATTCCTGGTTGCAAATGCTTTGGGTATCGATCAGATGAATGGTAAAATAGTTTGCCCCTCCATAAATGATACTCCCTCCATTCCATAATGTAGTGCTTCCTCTATCCCCGTACTTCAACTTTGACCGTAAATTTAACTACCAAGACCGATTGCAGCAGGAGCAAAAGTTATATCCACTGGTAGAAAAAGGGCCTGTAGTCCCGGTTCGTAAGGGCCTTTTGTCCCGGTTCTGGAACCGGGACTAAAGGGTCGGTACTAATACCTCCCCCCTTTAGTGCCGGTTCAAACCAGAACCGGGACAGATGGGCATCCACGTGGCCGCTGCCGGCAGCCCAGGCAGGGGGCTTTTGGTCCCGGTTGATGACATAAACCGGGACCAAAAGGCTTCCACGCGTCAGCAGCTGGCTGGAGCTGAGGTTTTTCTTTTTTTAAAAAAAAAAGTGGCTGTTTTAGGGGTTTAGGGGGTTATTTTTAGGTTGTTATTAGCTAGCTAATAGAGAGAAGTGTCCTCTCTTATATCTTCATCCTTGGTTTACCAACGCTAGCTACTGCTATGTTCATTTCACCCGCAGATATATAATAACTCATGCATGCTCGCATCATACATCATCTTATATAATAACAAGTCCTACTAATCAAGCATCATCATACAACTTCTACTCGTTATTAATAATAAGTCATACGATCATCATCCTCATAGTCATCGAACCCAACCCTACATAATTGTTCTTAGCACATGATCATCAGTATCAGGTAGGACCTAAACACACTTAAGGTAAAATAGCATAAAACAATATAGACCCTGACTCTCTATTATGAAGAATGGAGATCATCCTGTCTCCAATTCTTGCGCCTCGCTTCCTTTTGCTTCCAAGAATCTCCTTACGACCGTCCATACATTTTTTCCATCCTTTGATTTTCATGTCTCAACTTCTTTTAGAAATCTCGTATGGACAGTTGAGATTCGTAGGATGACCTGGATATATGTTCAAAACACGAAGGCTGCCGCCATTCTGATACATCAAATGAGGCACACAATCCTCTGGGATTCTCTGTTGAAAAACATAGTAATAACTTCGTAGTTAGCAATGATGTACTAGTTTTAGAAGTATGCAAAAAAAATGCATGGATGTCGTAATAGTAAAAAATCTTACCAGGGTATCTCCATAGTAGTTACCGTAGTTCAACACGTGCACTAGTGGCACGTATTGACCATAATGTTGAGGAGTTCGATTGTAGATATTGTAATTCTCAAGATCATTACAAAATCCAACCAGATGAGTTTTCTCCTTGTAAGTTAACTCAGAGCCATCGGTGTAGTAAGTTCTATCTACCATCTTCTGCACATTCTTTGATACTTCAAAATAAGCTGTCAATGGAAATAAGTTGTCAACTATTTTGAAATGAACAATATAAATTAGTTAATAATTAACTATGTTTGAGAAACTCACATAGCGGTAGAACTGGAGGCGTATCAACAAGGACCCAAATGTCCATATTGTCTTGCTCGATTTCAGGATCACCAAGATCCATGGTGACAAGCATACCCTCATCAAAACCATACAATTTGCAAAATGCTTCCCGATTTTTGCAACCAAAATGGGTTACGCTCTCAGCATTATACAACTTTACTTCAAAATCCACATCATGATGGGTCTTTAGGTGAATTTTCTTCGTTTCAAAATTTTCATGGTCCTCAAAATCCATCCTCTCCAAGACATAGCGTCTTGCATGGCATGGGATAAACTATACTCGAATTGTAAAAGATGAAAATTACACGTTGAAATAGTTGAAGTCATGCTTAATTATGAAAAAAACACTTGTCGTCGTTGCGTACCGTTTCAACTTCGAAGGTCTCCTCGAGCTTAATGTTGAAGCGCCGACCATCGTCCAGGTGAGGCCTGTCGCACTGACCTCGATCGTCGTGGCACCAGTCGCACTCCCTCGGGAGACTTCTGTCGTCCGATGATGACATTTCCTGTACGTTCATAATTCAAAGACTAAATTAGATCATTATTATTCAACTAATCATATGCATATGCCTTGCATAGTGCTCTCCAATTTGAGCATTCAATAAGAAAAATCAAATCACAAAATAAAGTAGTATTCAAATTAGGATGCATTCAATTATAATAAAAACTACATCATCTCCATGTGTCCGTACATCAAATATTATCACTAATACACATCGAATACTATCATACATATCGCCAGTACAGCTAGAACCGTAGCGCCCGACGGGTATCGGCACGGGCGGTGGACACCCAAAGGGAAGGAACCATCACATGATCATAGCTCCAGTGAGATCCCTGAAGAACATGCCAGGTATTCTCGAACCTGCCCTCCAACGCAACCATGTAGCGACAGACGTGCTAGTCCTCCTCGCTGACACGGTGACGTACCACCTCCACGGTGTCCGGAAGCCTCGGCACCGTCACTGGCCCACGCGACCGCCACCAAACAAGGATCGGGTCAACGACGGGCTGGCTCCTCACCAAGCTACGCCCCCCGGAAGGTAGCGCCTCCCAGTACCACCCCGGCGGAGCCCAGTCCCGGACATGGCCCATCTGGTCAAGCAGGTGTCGTCCTCCGCCGACTCGACGACGAGGATGCGGGATAGGCATCGTCCACGTCGATGCGGGAATAATTGCTTTAACTAAAAAACTAAACTAGTTCTATTAATTTTCTTGCTAAAAATAAACTACTTCTATAGTAAAATAAACCAGTTTTATTAAATCAACTAGTTCAACTACTAAGCACTTACTATAAATAGAATAATGTAGTACTTACTAAAAATAAACAAGTTTACCTAGTTCTAACTAATTCCATTAAACACTTTCTAAGTAGTACTAATTACTAAAAGTTATCGGGGAGGGGGGGTATATCGACAACGACATACCCAATAACAAAAATAAGAAGAGGAAGAAGAAGAAAAAAAGAGGAGAAGAAGAAAGGAATAGAAGAGGAAGAAGAAGAAAAAAAGAGGAGAAGAAGAAGGAATAATAGAGGAGAAGAAGAACATATACGTAAATTGACAAAGATAATTCTATGAACAAAAAAATCATAAAAATTCTATGAACAAAATTACAAAAGAAAAAAATCATAAAAAATCTATGAACAAAATTAGAGTGAATTCCACTTTTTACCCCATATTTATACATTTGTGACACTAATTACCCCTTCGAGTGTCCATCAGGTAAGGTGTGAGGTGACGCCCTGTATCCAAAAACATGTGGACGGCCACAAGGAGTGGAACAGATAGACAAGAGAAGCTTGGACAAGATCGCCAATGATGCCCTCCGATCCTTACAGTTTTTTTTACGAATCAATGACGCAACATGCCGATCCTATCGACCATAAACAAACAAAATGTAAAACTGGGGTAAAACCGTGTTAAAAGTTTCCAAAATCTGACATTTCGATAAAAGTTCCGCTAAATAGGGTAATATGTGTCATAAATGTACAACTATAAGGTAAAAAATGGAATTCACTCACAAAATTACAACAGAAAAAAATCATAAAAAATCTATGAACAAAATAAAAATTCTATGAACAAAATTACAACAAAAAAATTCATAAAAATTCTATGAAAAAACAATTCAATTAACTATACATCTAAACTACGCATCTAAATTAACTACAACAACTCAATTAACTCTACATCCTAAATTACACATCTAAATTAACTACACATCTAAATTAGGAAATTACGCAACGGGCCGGGGTGGCGATCGACGACGGTGAGGGGCGCGGCGACGGCGACGGTGATGGGCGCGGAGACGGCGACGGTGAGGGGCGCGGCGCGACGGGCGATGAGGAGGCAGGGGGCGGCGACAGCGACGGTGAGGGGCACGGCGTCGGCGGCGAGGAGGCAGGGGGGCACGGGGCGGCGACGGCGTCTGCGGCCGCGCGGGACGGCGTCGGAGGCAGGGGCGAGCGAGGCGCAGCCTGGCGTGTCGTCGGGGCGGGGAAGAACGAACTGAATGAAAAAATTTCACAAGTGCTACTTATATAGACGAAGCATTGGTCCCGGTTCGTGACAGAAACCGGGACGAATGCCCCCTTTAGTCCCGGTTGGTGCCACCAACCGGGACCAAAGGCCACTTTTCGGCAGCCCAAAGGGCGGGAAGCGGCGGCCTTTGGTCCCGGTTGGTGGCACCAACCGGGACTAAGGGGGCATTGGTCCCGGTTGGTGCCACGAACCGGACCAATTCTCCACTTTAGTCCCGGTTGGTTCCACCAACCGGGACCAATGGCCTTGCGCTGGCGCGGTGGTGGGAGTTTAGTCCCACCTCGCTAGTTGAGAGTGACCAGCACCTGTTTATAAGCTCCGCTGCCTCTTCCCTCTCGAACTCCTCTGAAATGCAGGCTTATGGGCCTAATTGGACACTGCAATGCCTGTGGGCCTACTGGGCCTGCTGCGGGCCTGAATCCTGGCCCATGGTTGGGTTTCTAGTCGTATTCAGGCCGTGCTGGCCCAGTAGGTGCATTTTTTTTCTTTTTTCTATTTATTTTTTCGTTTCTACTTAGAACTAAATACTTATATTTTTTAGTGATTTCTTTTTTCTTTTAGGTGACAAAAATTATAAACTTTCTGTTAGTGCCATTAGCTTTAAAATTTGAATAGTTTAAATTTGAATTTTTTAAAATTTGTGTAATTTGAATTTTTTAAAATTTGTGTAAATCACTAGTTTATGAATCACTAGTTTACTAAGTTTGTGTGAAAACACTTTGTAGAATAGTTAAAATTGATTTTTGAGTCAATCTTTTTCCTACTATTTAATAGTAGGTGGCACTTTTTTGTTTTTTTGTTGTGTAGTGATTTCTTTTTTATTTAAGGTCACAAAAATTATAAACTTTCTGTTAGTGCCATTAGTTTTAAAATTTGAATAGTTCAAATTTGAATTTTTTAAAATTTGTGTGAATCACTAGATTATGAATTACTAGTTTACTAAGTTTGTGTGAAAACACTTTGTAGAATAGTTAAAATTGATTTTTGAGTTAATCTTTTTCCTGCTATTTAATAGTAGATGGCATTTTTTTTGTTTTTTTGTTGTGTAGTGATTTCTTTTTTATTTTATGTCACAAAAATTATAAACTTTCTGTTAGTGCCATTAGTTTTAAAATTTGAATAGTTTAAATTTGAATTTTTTAAAATTTGTGTGAATCACTAGTTTATGAATAACTTTACTCAATTTGGTAATTTTAAATAGTCATAACAAATATTATAGGCATTTTTTTTTCTTTTTTGCTATTTATTTTTTCATTTCTACTTAGAACTAAATACTTATAGTTTTTTAGTGATTTCTTTTTTCTTTTAGGTCACAAAAAATAAAAACTTCTCTGTTAGTGAACATAGATGCACTTATAGAGAAAATTAAACATAAATTCATAATCAATTTCTATTTGTGAATTTAGGTCCAATTTCCTCTATAGGTGCACCTATTTTCACTTTGAGAGGAGCTCAACAACGTTGAGAGGGACGGGCTTATAAACAGGTGTGGGCGCCCATTCGGTTGGCGAGCTGGGACTAAACTCTGGGCAAACCCTTTAGTCCTGGTTCGTGGCATGAACTGGGACTAAAGGGGAGCCTTTGGTCCCGGTTCATGCCACGAACCGGGACCAATGGTGGTGGGCCAGGAGCCAGGCCCATTGGTTCCGGTTCGTCCCACCAACCAGGACCAAAAGGTCCAGATGAACCGGGACCAATGGCCCACGTGGCCCGGCCGGCCCCCTGGGCTCACGAACCGGGTCCAATGCCCCCATTGGTCCCGGTTCTAGACTGAACCGGGACTAATGGGCTGACCCGGCCTGGACCAAAGCCCTGTTTTCTACTAGTGATCATTGAATTCGTATTCGAAAGAAGTTTTTAATTATGTAACTTTTTCTCCCGCCACAATCGGTCTCGTATATTAAATTTATGGTCAAAGTTCGACCTCGGGAAACGACGGGCGCACTATATTTTGGAATGGAGGGAGTATGAACTCAATTGTTCAACAGTGTTCTTGTCTGCTAATTACAGCATCATGGCTGATAGAACGGCAGCGAGGGGGCATCTCTCTAACACGAGGATGACCTTAATTAGATATTGAATATATATATTTTTGGGAGAGAGGGACTACGACCCCAAGACTGAGTCGGTTACACGCAAGCCACACAGCCACAACCCATCTATTCAATGATGAACATCTGATCTTATCTGAAGCACCTCCGATCCCCTCCTCTCTCGGTGTTGAGTAGTGAGAGCATTTGCTCCACTCCAACCCTGGCGTCTGCGCCGCTAAGCTTGATGATTAATGGCTCGCAGGACACGAGGCCGCTGCTGATCCAAGACTAGTGAAGCCAGCGACGTCAGGTTGTTTCTGCGTGGAACTCCTGGCGACCCAAAGATGACGGATCCCATAGCACTGACTGTTGAGTCCAGGAACAGCAAGGTATTTGAGCGGAAGTGCACCTCAGGGACGTGGAAAGCCACGTTACCTCCTTCCACCATGCGGTACATTAGCACGGATGAAAAGTCGCCGGGAATGGCCACTGATGCACATGAGTGCATGGCGATGCTGCAGCTTTCATGGAAAGCTGCCATGAGGCTTATAATATAAATTTGTATGTCGAACCATAACCCCAACCCTTTTATACTTTGGTATACTCCAATATCTCATCCACTCTCTATTTATATCCTCTTCTTAGTACTCAATGTTAATGGGATTTAGAGTGGGTTCAACCTAGAGAAACAATTGGTATTTATACCACTAGGATAACTCATACCTATATAGAGTAGTCATATATTGACTCGGGTGAACCTAACTAACTTTGTCATGCAAAAAGACATTCATATATAGCTATGCACGTAACAGTCATACAACTTCTATGCTCAACAGATTCTCAGAAAAGCACATTGCATGCATGAGATAAATTCCAAAATGAAAGAACAACCTAATGATACTTTGCTGAAAATAGAAATTATACTAGGGGAAAGTTCATGGATGAACCCGGGTCCATATGAACCCACTTCAAAAAGCTCATTTTTAAATGCTAAAAAAATCTGAAAAAAGTTGCACAGGTACGTCTCCATGTTCTATGTGCGTGCATAAAGTTTCAAGAAAACAATAACTTTTTTTGTGGCCTGTGCAAAAAAGACAAAAAGTTATGTCTGTGGAACGCTATTTAAAAGAACTAAAATTTGTCTTTTTTGCGGAGACAAAACAAAAAGACATTTTTCCACAAAACTTTGTGCGGCACATCGCGCACCCGTATTTGCGAACATGTATGCGTGGAAATTTTCTTTTGAATTTTTTGGCATTTTAAAACATGTTTAAAATGCATTTTTTAATGGGTTCAGGACGTGCCCCCTCTTATCCTAGGCTCTTACTACAGGAACAACACATCATGTGCTTCAACCGTTGCTCCTGTAGTCCCGTTCTCTCAGTGTTCAACAAACGAACAAGGATGTGAGCAATAACGACTCAAAGGCACTGCTCTCAGTGGCAATTTTAACTCCCTTAACCGGCCAACATGTGGTTTATGTGGCCGTTGGTGAAAATCTTTGGGAAAAAGCCAATGAAAATCTTCCTGGTGGTCCATAACTTCCTTTCTCGTACGGATTATGACAAAAACACCCGGTTTATGACCATTTTTTCATGGTGATTATGAAAATAATATTTAATCCTGGCCCTCATCTACTCCATGCATTTTTCTTCACACTACTCCTAGTGTGCCATGTATTTTGCCTTTTCCTGACTTCATTAACATTCAACAACTAGGGTTCAACACATTCATATTCGTACATCCATAACCAGGACTTGTACACAGATAGGTAAGTGCGCATAGAAAAGTATATATGGTGATATGTGCATTATAAAACACTCAAATGATGTACACTTATGTTACAAAGTATCGATATATCTTTTTTTCTTTTCACAGTCCAATAAAGTCATTTGTTTTACAAAACTTTACGAGTTGGATTGTTCTAACATATTATATGTAGCCACTACCCCTCAATTCATTTTTATTGTATATGTGTGCACCACTGCATATGCTCATTAACACTAGGAATAGCTGACAACGATTTGTAGATGGGATTCAAGGATAAATACGACATCTAGAACACCATAAAGCGCTTTCATCTACTGCCAAAATGTATCACACTCTTGGGCATTGACACCAAGCCTAGTAACCAGAAGACATATAAATCTTCCTCGAGTACCGGTAGGAAGACAATCTGCTTGTCATAGAACTCTCAGAATAAAATTACCATACATCCAACAAAGTGCATGGCAAATCAGCAATGCCCGGGTCAGGTTTGCCACGAGGCAATGCACAGTGTGAAATATATGATTCTACACATCTATAAAATCTGGAGAAATAAATGTATCCACTTCAAATTCTGAATATGCATCTTCTGGGACATATGATTGCATGATGCAATTTACCACATGTTTATCAAGGGATAATTATCCAGAAATATTATAAGTAGAGGCCTTGGCCAGAAAAACAACAATAGTAAAGTAACTATCACCTATCCTCTATGCAACACATTTTATTCTTCTTCATCAACTGGCATCATCCATTATTCGTCGTCCCACGGATAAAAAAACATTGAGAAGCCATCAAGCCGGGGAGCCTTGTCAGGGTGCATTAGTCAAATAGCAGCTCTAACCTCGCCTGCCTAGTGGTCTATGCGGTTTGCGGCAGATACAACAACCTGCTTGGATTTTTTTTATCGCCGCTGGAGTGAAATACATGAGCCTCCACAGTATGAAGATGTTTGTTGGGACCTGAAGGTGGAACTTGCATTTTTGGGGGTTTTGTAGCAGCCCATCAGCATCTGTGTGACAGAGAGGCAGCCAGAACCTCAAACCTTCCATCTTTTGGTATACTCCAATATATCATACTCCATATATCCCATAAAATCCGGAGAAATGTATCCACTTCTTAATTCTCAATGACTGTGGGAATGCGAATTAGTCAAATGTGGAGAAGAACTTTGTATTTATAGTAGTAGGATATAAAACTATAGCTCTATATATTCATGAGATGTCATATAAGTATATAACTATGATGAACGCACCAAAGTTTGTCATGCACAAAGACGGTCATACATGTAGAACAATCATATATAGTTAACATCTATGTTCAACTGATTAGTGAGTACATGACATACATGAGCTAAATTCTAAAATCAAAGAAGGCATGTTAAAATTATGTTTTTTCGAAAAGGAGGATTGCCCCCGGCCTCTGTATCAAACCATGCACACAACCATTGTTAATATTTGTAAACAATCGGAGAACGTCGTACCTCGTTGGAGGCGACGGTTGCGTGTTATATAGGCAGGGGCATCTCCCTGATAAGCATACAAAGTTGTTGGGATTACATCTTGAGGAACAAGGAATATCTAAAGAGATAGAGAGATAAGAAGTTACAACAAGATGGACTCTATATATCTAGCCGGGCCAGGTTCTGGCCGGTGCGCCCTATGGGCCTACTGCAATATGTAACACCCTCCCATAATCACAACTTGGACAAGTTGAGATTACGCTTAAATTCCTCAAAACTTCTTGCAGGCAAAGCCTTGGTAAATCCATCAGCAACTTGATCTTGAGAATGAATAAACAGAACATCCAATTTCTTGGCAGCAACCCTTTCTCTGACAAAGTGAAAGTCTATTTCGATATGTTTAGTTCGTGCATGAAAAACTGGATTAGCAGAAAGGTATGTAGCACCAAGGTTATCACACCATAAGCATGGAGCTTGTTTGCAGCGTATGCCAAGCTCCTTAAGCAGAGACTGAACCCAGATAATTTCAGCAGTAGCATTTGCTAGTGCCTTGTATTCTGCTTCTGTGCTGGATCTAGACACAGTAGCTTGCTTTTTAGCACACCAAGAAATCAGATTTGGACCAAAGAACACAGCAAAGCCACCAGTTGATCGTCTGTCATCTAGACAGCCGGCCCAATCAGAATCAGAGAATGCACTGACAAGTGTTGATGGTGACTTGCTGAAAGTTAGTCCAATACTCGAAGTATTTTTAACATATCTAAGTATGCGTTTGGCAGCTGTCAAGTGTACTGTAGTAGGTGCATGAAGGAACTGACATACTTTGTTCACAGCAAAAGAAATATCAGGCCTAGTCAAGGTTAAATATTGTAATGCACCAACCATACTTCTGTACCTGGTGCTATCCTCTTGGTTCAAGAGTTCTCCTTCTGACAAGGACAATTTTTCTGAGCTGGACAAAGGTGTCAATGCTGGCTTGCAACCTTTCAACCCTGCTTTGGCTACAAGATCAGTGGCATACTTTTCTTGAGTAAGATAGAGATCATTTCCTGCTCTCTTTACTTCAATGCCAAGAAAATAATGCAGGTCTCCCAGATCCTTGAGAGCAAATTCAGAATTTAAATCTTTTAGCAACCCTGTGACAGCCTCATCTGATGAACTTGTGACTATAATATCATCAACATATATAAGGACAAATATGGAGGTATTTGACTTATTATAAATGAACAATGAGGTGTCAGATTTGGAAGGAGCAAAACCAAGTGCCTGAAGTTTTGAGCTCAACCTGGAATACCATGCTCTGGGGGCTTGTTTTAAACCATACAAGGCCTTATCAAGCTTGCAAATGTGAAGGGGTTTACTTTTGTCCTCAAACCCAGGAGGTTGTTGCATGAACACTTCCTCTTCCAGAACACCATGAAGAAACGCGTTCTGAACATCTAGCTGACGGAGACTCCATCCCCTAGACATGGCAATAGACAAAACAAGGCGAATAGTGGCAGCCTTTACAACCGGACTAAATGTGTCCTCATAGTCTAAGCCATACCTTTGTTTAAAACCTTTTGCAACTAGTCTGGCTTTGTAGCGATCAATAGTTCCATCAGACTTCTTCTTTACTCTGAAAACCCATTTACAATCTATCACATTTTTACCTTTTCCTTGATGTGCAGAGGGAAAAACAGTCTCGTCGAACACAACATCACGGGATATATAGACACGAACCGTGGATACATCAAGGCACTTGACACCTTTATGTTGTGGACTATAGCCAATGAAGACACATTGTTTTGACCGAAAAAGGAGCTTGCGATTGTTGTAGGGACGAAGATTTGGCCAGCATGCACAGCCAAACACTCGGAGGGATTTGTAATCGGGTTTGGTGTGAAGAAGGTGTTCTACCGGAGTTTCATTGTTGATGACTCTACTGGGGAGAATATTAATAAGATGAACTGCGGTGAGAAAGGCTTCATCCCAGAATTTTAATGGCATAGAGGCAGCTGCAAGAAGAGCTAGGCCTACTTCAACGATATGTCTATGCTTACGCTCAGCAGACCCGTTCTGTTGGTGAGCATGAGGACACGATATGTGGTGAGATATGCCAATCTGTTGAAAGAAGGAATTGAGGTTTTTGTATTCCCCTCCCCAATCAGATTGGATAGCTAGAATTTTGCAGTTGAACTTTCTTTCTACAAGTGCTTGAAAGTTGTGAAAAACTTGAAACACATCAGATCTCTTTTTGAGGAGATAAATCCACGTGTACTTACTAAAATCATCGATAAAGCTTACATAATAAGTGTGGCGCCCAACTGAGGTAGGCGCAGGACCCCAAACATCAGAGAAAATGAGTTCAAGAGGCTTGGTAGAAACACTTGTAGATATAGGATAAGCTAACTGGTGACTTTTAGCACGTTGGCATGAGTCACAAATAGTTTCACAATTACGCTCACCAACAAACGGGAGCTTATTCTTTCTAAGCAATTTCTCAATCAAAGGAAACGATGCATGTCCTAATCTATCGTGCCATCGTGTTGAAGACACTTTGGTGACACCATAGGCTTGTTTATTTAATCTCCTAAGCTCCGGAATCAACGGGTAGAGCCCTCGAACGCATCTACCTCGATAGAGGATTTTCCTCGTGACCTGATCCTTGATCAAAAAGAAAAACGGATGAAACTCAAGGAATACATGATTATCGAGAGCAATGCGATGAATGGAAAGGAGATTCTTTGATGCAGTAGGGACATGCAAGATTTTCCTGAGACGAATATTTTTGTGGGGAGTTTTTATTACTGAATGACCAATATGACTAATGCTCATACCTTCTCCATTGGCGGTATGAACTTTGTCTTGCCCGCGATACTTCTCGCGCATGGTCACCTTCTCCAACTCCCCTGTGATGTGATCTGTCGCGCCGCTGTCCACGTACCAGTTCGTGTCGACGTCGTAGGAGCCGTCGACTGCCCCCGCAACCTTCTCATCTTGGGAAGATTCTTCATCTTCCTCGTAGCGGTACCAGCAGTCCCGCGCGGTGTGGACTGGCTTGCCACAGATTTGGCAGCGCGGGACGTCAGGAGCAGCTCGTGGACGGCCTCCGCGGCGACCCTTGTTGCTGTTGTTGTAGGGCCGACCGCCGCCGCCGTTGCCGTTGCGTGGAGGAGGGTTGCCATCGCCGCCTGATGGCTTGCCCTTGGTGCGCTACGGCCCACGGTAGCGAGAAGAGCTGCCGCCGCCGCGTCCGCCGCCACTGCGGCCGCGAGAGGCCGCGTTAGCAGAGGATTTGAAGCCTCCACCGGATCCTGCCGTGCTGTAAAGGGCGAGACGCTGATCGAAGTTACTCATCTGGGCATAGAGATCGTCGATGCTGATGGGCTCGGTGCGGGCGTCGTTGGCGGAGACAAGAGGTTGGTACTCCATGTCGAGGCCGGAGGTGATGTAGGAGATGAGCTCATCATCATCGATGGGCTTGCCAGCAGCTGCAAGCTCATCCGCCAGAGACCTCATGTGGGCGAAGTAGGCGGCCACCGACTGCGTCCCCTTCTGCGTCGTGGAGAGCGCGACTCTGATGTTGTTGACGCGCGCCCTGGAGTGCGACGAGAACATGTGGGCAAGTGCTGCCCAGAGCTCGTGCGGCGTGGCTATAGATGTGACCTGCACGAGGACCTCCTTGGTGAGATTATTGAGCAAGTATCCAAGTACATGCTGCCCTTCTTTGAACCAGATCGGATGGAGAGGGTTGGGTGTTTGCTCCTCCTTCCCGTCCTTGTCCTTCGTGACGATGAACTTGGCGGGCTCCGGCATCGTCCCGTCGACGTAGCCGAAGTAACCAGCACCTCTCAGCTGCGACATCACCTGGGCACGCCACAGCACGTAGTTGGTGCGGGTAAGCTTCTCGGCGACCTGCCCCATGGAGGCGGTCTGAACGGAGCTTGAGGAGGACGACATGGCTGGTGGTAGGTTTTGCTAGATGTAGTGGATAGAGGAGGCTCTAATTACCATGTAAACAATCGGAGAACGTCGTACCTCGTTGGAGGCTACGGTTGCGTGTTATATAGGCAGGGGCATCTCCCTGATAAGCATACAAAGTTGTTGGGATTACATCTTGAGGAACAAGGAATATCTAAAGAGATAGAGAGATAAGAAGTTACAACAAGATAAACTCTATCTATCTAGCCGGGCCAGGTTCTGGCCGGTGCGCCCTATGGGCCTACTGCAATATGTTTAACAATATTGTGTTATTTTTTCGACAAGATAGAAATTACTCCCTCCGTTTCATAATATAAGAACGTTTTTGACACTACACTAGTGTAAAAAATGCTTTTATATTATGGGACATAGGGAGTAACAGACTTGTACTATAGTATCACCTCATCATGCGTTTGAATTGATGCTCCCACTCTCTTGTTTAGCAAATGAACACGAAAGGAGAAGCGACCCGAGGACACAGTCCCACTCTAGTATAAGAGATGGCTATTAGAGGCAAGCCAAAAAACTTATTGGCCCATAAGCCAGCACACAGTGGTCAGTGGTAGGATAACGACTAGTGCGTTTTTATTTAACCATACACGTCGACGCATGTCTATGTGAAAATTAAAAATCAATACCTTGGCTATTTTCTTCCAAATAATATTAACCAAGAATAGTCATCATGCTAGATCATGTATGAAGATATATTGTACTTGTATTTCACCCTAGTCATGTCGCTTCCTCTCCTCTGGTTATAGACGCCACTGTGGGGAAGGCATCAAGCTAGTCCCCTGTTGCTCCCCGTCACTTGCGAGCAGGGGGCCTTTTACTAAACCGACATGTCCTTCACAGCCAGATCCTGCTAGGCTCGTGAAACTTAACAGGATTTTGCAGTTTTGCCTGCACATTTTACGGAGTCTCCAGGGCCTGCATAAGCGATTGACCTGACCAAGGTCGCTTCGACGCACGCACGCACGCAGCCACTCGCTCTACTTGTCCCCTGCTTTGTCGAAACAGATCTACCAATGTAATACAGGCAGAGCCATGATACAACAGATGCACGTAATAGTGTCAGTTACTTTAGGGCTTGTTCGGTTAATCCCTCCCACAAGGAGATTGGAGAGGTTTGGAGGGGATTAAGGAAGATTTTGACTTGTAGTGGATTTTATCCCGCACAATCCCCTTCAACCCCCTTCAAATCCCAAGGAACCAAACAAGACCTTACTAAGTTCCCATCTCAATCCTAAATTCCTAATTAATAAGAACACACAGTGAAAATGCAAACCGAACCACACACATGATGAACTAATGTAACAAATATAGTCAGATCGTACCTAGATAGTAGCTATATAGATGACTAAAGCATAGCAGTCTACTCCTTTAGTTGAGCACTGGTACTACTAGATGAACTTGTCCTCATAGGGCTCATCAGATGCATGAATTTGGAGGTCTAAACTGAGACATTTGACGTCATGTTAGCAGTTACTGATAAAGCAGAACCTACCTAACTTCTTGCATGAACTTTTGCAAACTGAAATCATTGTGTTTCAATATGACCTAACAACTACTCCCTTCGTTTCAAATTACTTGACCCATATTTATCTAGACACGAATGTATCTAGACACTAAACAAGTATAGATACATCTGTACTTAGACAAATTCAAATCAACTAATTTGGAACGGAGGGAGTATTAACTTTGGTTCAAGCACTAAACATCAAGATACATACTAGTACAAAACAGATGGTGACTCACCCCTTTATCAATTTAGTGTACCACATAGAAAATACCACAAATATGTCAGGTGTGAGCTTTTTTTATGCTTTTCTCCAACTGTCTTGGCCATTCCTTATCTGGCCTGGCTGCTGGTGCTGGGTGATGGTAGACCAGGTACACAAAGCCATTAAAACTCCCATTTGCATCTTGGGTCCCTTGGGTGATCCTAGGAGAAGTTGGTTGCATCTCATCCAAGAGCATACAAAGTGGGTCAGCTCGTGCTCGAGCATGCTTTTGCAATGATGTGGCTGGACAACCGTGTTCATCTCCCTGGACCAGCCTAGCACACTATTTCACAACTGAAGCTGTGTTCTGTTATACTCGATTATCTCGCACCCTATGGTGTATGAAGGAATATTCTTTTAGGAAAGTATATGAAGGAATATATTCCACCTTCCTTATTAATTTCTCAACAACAGTGGCTTAAAGGCAAGTTTTTTTTAAACATAGAACCGTAGAACAATCATGGACAATTGGTGCCAGACGGGTTGAATAAGGAGAAGAGCTTAGTATTTATACTACTATTGCACCTATAAAGGGGATAGTCATATAATTTTGTTGAACCCAAATAACGTTGTTATGTACCATATAGCTTGGACTATCATGTAACTGCTATGCTCAACCAATCAGCGGATATGAACCTGGAGCTTGCTGAAGTTACAAACTGATATGTTATACAATTTGCACCTAATCCATGTTGAAGAAGCTCTGTCTCCCAATTGGCTCCATATCCGGGAGGAAGAAGTACGGCCGCCCTTCGACCAACAGATCCGATGGCATGGAAGAAGCGGCCGGCAGCTAAGCGTCGTGGCTGGCGCCGTAGCCATTCACCAGCAGCCATTGGGATGAGCACAAATCCGATCTGGACTTCCATCTTTCCCCTGCTTCAACTCCACCACCACAGCGACCATAGAAGTAAGAGAGGGAGCGGAGCACCTCCAGAACAGGGGACTAGGCGAGCTTATTGGTGGAGTACCTCCGATGCACCTCCAGAACATGCATCTGAACATCTGATCTCATCTGAAGCACCTATGTTGCCTTCCTTGCACGGTGTTGAGTAGTGAAGGCAGCCGCTCAAGGCCAACCCTCGTGCCTGCACTAAGCTCGGTAATTAATCGCCCGCTGGACACGACGCCGCTGCTGATCCAAGAATAGAGGAATCATCGGCGGCAGGTTGTTTCATGAGCCCTGCCCCTTGAACATGAGTTTTGCGACAAGACCCTCGGTCTGCTGCATGGGACGGCCCGTGACACAGCGACCTCCAAGGCTATTGCACTGGCTGTTGAGTCCAGGAAGGCTACCATGAGGCCTATAATATAAATATGCATGGTGAAACATAACCCCAGCCCTTCTATATTTTGGTATACTCCAATATCTCATCCTCTCTCTATTTATATCCTCTTCTTAGTACTCAACGTGAATGAGATTTAGAGTGGGTTAAACATAGAGAAACACTTGGGATTTATACCACTAGGATAACTCATAGCTATATAGAGTAGTCATACGACTCAGGTGAACCTAACTAGCTTTGTCATGCAAAAAGACATTCATATATAGCTATGCATATAACAGTCATGCAACTTCTATGTTCAACAGATTTGCACAAAAGCACATTGCATGCATGAGAGAAATAATGAAAGAAGCAACCTGATGATACTTTGTTGAAGATAAAAATTATACTAGGCTCTTACTACAGGAACAACACATCATGTGCTTCAACTTTTGCTCCCGTTCTCTCAGTGTTCAACAAACGAACATGGACTGAGCAATAGCGACTCAAGAGCACTCCTCTGAGTGGAGAAAATTTCTCCCTTAACCGGCCAACATGTGGTTTATGTGTCCGTTGGTGGAAATCTTTGGGAAAAAGCCAATGAAAATCTTTCTGGTGGTCCATAGTGCCCTTTCCTATACGGATTATGACAAAAACACCCGGTTTATGACCACTTTTTCACGGTGATTATGAAAAGAACATGAGTAAAATTCATCAACAGTCACTAAGCTCGTTCGTCGCGTGCAAAAAAGTCACTGAATTCAGAAACTGTAATGTTCGGGTTGACAAACTTGTTCCGCGTGCGCACATACGGTCACCGCGTCCGTTTTCATACGTATTTTGCTTGTGTGGTGTTGTCTCACTCGCTGTACGTTGCCACCTCATCGTTCGAGGGACTGCAGCAGCGAAATATCGCGACGGGAGGGTGCTTTATGCAAAATGCCACGGCGGGCCAATTTCCCAAATTTCCGCCGCATCCCTAACCCTAAATCCCCAATTTCTCTGTTCTTCTTCGTCTCGTCGCTTCCTCCTCTGTTTCCTCCTCTCTTTTCCGTCATATCTTTTCCGTCGATTGTTCATCCTCTTCGCCATGGCAGGCCTCGGTAGCTCGTCCGCCGCCAACTCCGGGAGGCGCCTCCCTTTAATCGATTGCTCGGACTGCACAAGGTATCATCATTGACCTCGCAGTAGCATCTCTCTCTCTCTGTGTGTGTATGTGTGTGTGTGTGTCTGTGTGTGGGTGTGTGTGTGTGTGTGTGTGTGTCTTACATCACTCATGTCTTGTGCAGGTTACATGCGATTTTTGGCATTGGGAGCAGAATTATGAGGCATATCTCATTGAGCATGGTCATCTGAATGATAGTGGACATGAAGATGTAGCTGTACAGGAGATGGAGGCTACCATGTTGAAGAAGAAGAAGGAGGAGGAGGCCACCATGTTGAAGAAGAAGGAGGAGGAGGAGGAGGAGGAGGAGGCCACCATGTTGAAGAAGAAGAAGAAGAAGATGGAGGAGGAGGAGGAGGACGCAAGGAAGGAGATGGAGAAGGGTGAAATGATGATGTTGATGATGGCACTGTTAAATTTAGGGATTGAAGTAGTTAAGCTGTTGAAATGTGTTATTGTGCTACTGCTTGTGATGGTTGTTGTAGGAGTAGTTGCATTTTGAGATTGCAAAGTTAGTACATTCTGTAATCCTGACTTGATTTCAATATGTGGCAATGTAATGTTCATGAGTACCAACCTAGGCCATTGTCGAGGCCTTATCGACAAGCCTTGAAAACCCTACCAACTTTGGCCATTGTCGAGGCCTTGTCGACAACCCTCCATAACCCTACCAACCTAGGCCATTGTTGAGGCCTTGTCGACAACCCTTGACAACCCTACCAACTTAGGCTATTGTCGAGGCCTTGTCGACAAACCTCCATAATCCTACCAACTTAGGCTATTGTCGAGGCCTTGTCGACAAACCTCCATAACCCTACCAACCTAGGCCATTTTCGAGGCCTTGTCGACAAGCCTTCACAACCCTACCAACCTAGGCTATTGTCGAGGCCTTGTCGACAAACCTCCAAAACATTGTAAACATAAATTAAATGAAGATGGGCAGAGGATCAACTATGACCAGCATCCATTATATATGATCAGCATCCACTATGATCAGCATCAAATATATGAAGGTAAAAGTGGAAAGTGGACATGATATGTACTCCAACAGCATAACCACAGTACTCTCATAATTAACAGTGCACTACAAGTACCATAGAATCTTTGAGAAGCATAAAAGGAGAAACAAGAGTACCATATGATATAACACCATCAACTATTGCTTTACAAGCACCAAAATAAACTCTCTGATGGAGTAGCCAATCACAGTAACACCATCAACTAATGCATTGCAAGGTTCAATCCTTGAATACGTCAAACATGGATGTTCTGGTTCCTGGGTAGTAACCTGTCCAGCTTGAACCAACTCTAGTACTTCTCCTGTCAGCAGTAGCTGCCTTTGCTGCTGCTTGATTTTCCTTCTTCTTCTGTTGCTCAATTCTCTTTTCTTCTGCAGCAGCTGCCTTTGCTGCTGCTTGAGCTAGCTTCTTCTCCTCCTGTGCCTTCCTTTTCTCCTCTGCTGCTTGTGCCTTTCTCTGTTGTGTTTCAAGCTTCTTTTGTTCTGCAGCTTCTTTCTTCCTCTGAAGTTTCTCCGCAGCTATAGCCTTCTTCTCTTGTGCTTTCTTGTCTGCTTCTTGTAGCTTCCTCAGGACTTCTGCTTCTTTCTTCTCTTCAAATTGCCTCAATTTCTCTTTTTTTCATTTGTTCTGCTTTTTGGGCAATACTGGTTCCCACAGATGGACCAGAGGCAACAGCTTCTCTTGCAGTAACAATGAAAGTGGAATCTGGTAATGGCCCTGGGTGAGTTCTTGGTTGAGTAGGAGGTGGAAGCTGCAAAAAGTTAAGCCATGGCATCATGTAAGAACACAACAACAAAGAATACTCTAACAACATTGTATGATCATGCACAATATATGGCCTGGTTTCACATTCTAAACTTACATTGTCCATCATCTCTTTCAACATGGTCTCCTCCAAGTTTGCATATGTGGCTCTCTCATGTTGTCCTAGCAGCATATACTCCTGATCACCATGAATTGTATGATCCTGAACATCTTTCCAGTTAGTGCACATAAAAAAGCAACATAATTGTATGTAATGGACACACTGAAGTTACCTGGGTAATCACAGGCTCAGTCTCCTCATCTGACTCAGCTACCACTGTTCTGCCCCTCTTCTTGGGTTGCTTTTTTGGTGGCATGCCAGCTTTGTAAGAACTGCATCCACCTTTGTTGTGGCCTGCAAGACCACAATGGCTGCAATGAATAATGACCCCATGCCTTGACAGCTTCACCCCTCCCTTCTTGCTTGGTTTTTCTTCAGGTTGTTTCCTTCTGTTCTTCTTTTTCCTCCCAACTTTCTTTTCATACTTTGGAGGATCAATGTTAGGGCACTGGACAATGTGGTTCCACTCTGTCATGTCTCTAAGTGGCATCAAGAAGTGAGCATAAACCCTGTTGTAGCTCTCAACTGAGTAGCAAGAATTAACAAAATCCACTGGATTAAGTCTTGCTTCTCTCATACATGCAACTGCATGATGGCATGGAATACCAGTCAAATTCCACCTTTGACAGCTGCATGCCAAGTTCTGCAACTCCACAATGTAATCCCTACCCATGCTAGCAACAGAATAAACACCATCTCCTGCTTCTAATGGATAACAATTGTTGGACAATTCAATGTACTTGTCCAGTTTCTTTTGAATTTTGGGACATATGGGTCCTGTAAACAATAGTGCTTCATCTCTTTTGTTGCACATCCTTGTTGTGAGCTGGTTGAAAATTCTCTTAATCATTGCTAGAATGGGAAGTTCCCTTGCCTCAAGAATATACCTACATAATGGCATGATCATGTGTTGGAATTTGGAATTTAAGTAAAAAGGTTTGTGAGCTACAGAGCAATGTTGATAAACTAGAGATCAAGGTTTACTTGACTTACTTATTGAAAACCTCAGAAATATTGTTGAGCAGGAGGTCACATTTGGGCCAGTCTCTCTGAAA